>NC_045982.1:31548275-31738275 GCF_010909765.2 Amblyraja radiata
CTCATGAAGAAGTGGGGGCAGTGAGCTCAGGTGCTAGTGATGCCCTTCAGCACCACTGATTTTACCACCACCGATTTTACACCAACTGGTGATCCGGCCCACCCCTTTAATCTGGACAAAACCCCTCCCTGAAAGCCCCCCTGAAAAGGGACTGTCCCACTGCGGCGACCTAATTCGCGAGTTAAGATGAGTGTCTTCGATCTTAAAGCTCAAGGGCACTCGCCTGGAAAACCTCGAGCTGGATCGACCGTCAGCGTTGAAAGCGCGAGCTGGATCGACCGACCGCACGCACGCGCATGCACGCGCGCGCACACACACACACACACACACACACACACACACACACACACACACACACACACACACACACACACACATATGCACACACATACACCCACACACATATTCACACACACACATGCACACACACAAACACACACACACAAACACATCGCAAAGGCGGGAGCCAGGGAAAGCGGGGGAGCGCTGTCTGAAATTCAGACCCACGAAGAAGAGGAAGGAAAGGCACAGTGTTCGGTAAGTGAGCGTGGGGGGGGGGGAGGGGGGGAGAGAAGGGGAGAGAGGGGGAGAGAAGGGGAGAGAAAGGGAGAGAGGGGGAGAGAAGGGGGGGGGGAAGAAAGGGGGGAGGCATTTTTAAGAAGTAGTATAAAGTTTAGCGGGCATTTGACCTAGAGGTCGGTTTTCCTCGGTCCGGAAAACTCCAATGAGCCAATTAAAAGGCCCGGTCAGTGAAGAAGATTGCCTACTGCTGCCCTCGACTGCCTGTAACTATATAGTGACCCCACTCTACTGCACTACGAGTTAAAAAGAACCATGCCGATCAAATTATATTCGCGGAAAATGTTTCAACATGCTGAAAATTTCTCCGCGACCTAGCTGAGGCCACGAGTATTCGGGAACTTCCCTCGAGCATGAAGGAGAGTTCCAGTGACCTCATAGGACCTCCTAGGACCACGTGTCAACCATGCTGCAAGTTTGAGTCGAGGGCAAACTCGTCTAAACTCGTAGTTTAGGTCGCCGCAGTGTGACAGCCCCTAAACTCTGGCGCCAAGGCTGGGTGCGGCGGCCGATCTCGACCTCATCAGGACTTCCGTGCTGATCGGCGGGTCGACTCTTCCCCCTGTGGCCGGGGCTCTGGAACTGCAGCCATGCTGGAAGCAGCAGATCCATTCTCATAGTCGACTTCTGAGGCCGACTTTGCAGGGGCCGTGACCTCTGACGGTCCGGTGAAACAGATAATCCAGAAAGGTTTTGGAACCAAGGGTGCCGGAAAATCTGTGGTAAACCTGTACCTCAGAGACTGGCTGCACAGACTGAAAGCACATGTCAGGAGGAGGCTCATTAGGCACCAGGGAGTGTGTACACTGTCACCAGACATAGGAGATCTGGTACAGAGACATCCGCAGCGAGAGATGTCTTTACATTGCGATGCCCCAGAGGAGAACCACGCCTGCAACTTGTTCATGAAACGAACAAAGGGTCCACAATGAACTATCGTGTGCTGCAGTGTACATAGATAAGTGATATACATGTATAGGGCAACTAAATTATTTTGCCTGCAGTGAAATTGATTTAATTGAATTAAATTATATATTTTTTGTGTAAAATTCAGGTCATATAATAAAATTATACTGCTCCATATCCCACGTCATCCCTATTATATCAGAAGCAAGTTCTTTCATAAAAAGCATGCGATGGTGGGAGGAAGTGGCCATGGTTCATGTTGGCAGTGGGCATATATTTTATTCTTTGCTAATGGAAACAGCGTAGGCACCATTTGTTGAGTTGGGTTGAGTCAGAGTTGGTAATTAGAGGCAATTGAGGTACCATGGACAGTACAGTGGTGCAGGTAGTAGAGCTGCTGCCTCATTGTACCAGAGACCCGGGTTCGACCCTGACCTTCGATGCTGTCTTTGTGCAGTTTGCACATTCTCCCTGTGACTGCGTGGGTTTCCTCCAGGTGTTCTGGTTTTCTGCAACATCCCAAAGATATCATAAGGTCATAAGGTCATGCGTGATAGGAGCAGAATTAGGCCATTAGGCTCATCAAGTCTACTCCGCGATTCATTCCTGTTTGATCTATCTCTCCCTCCTAACCTCATTCTCCTACCTTCCCCTCATAACTCCTGACATCCGTACCAATCAAGAATCTATCTGTCTCTGCCTTAAAAATATTTATTGGCCTCCACACCCTTCTGTGGCAAATAATTCCACAGATTCACCACCCTCTAACTAAATAAATTTCTCCTCATCTCTTTCCTAAAGGAACGTCCTTTAATTCTGAGCTATGACCTCTAATCCTGGACTCTCCCATTAGTGGAGACATCCTCCAGATATCCACTTTATCCAAACCTTTTACTATTAAGTTAAACCCTCATCATATGCTAATCCATTCATTCCTGGAATCATTCTTGTAAACTTCCTCCGGCCCTTTCCAACGCCAGCACATCCTTCCTCAGATATGATGCCCAAAATTGCTCACAATGCTCCAAAAGCGGCCTGACCAGTGTCGTATAAAGGTTCAGCAATACAGCCCTGTATTTGTATTCTAACCCTCTTGAAATACATTTGCCTTCTTTACTACTGATTCGATTTACAGATTAGCTTTTTGGGAATCCTGCACCAGCACTCCCAAGTCCCATTGCATCTCTGATTTCTGGATTCTCTCCTCATTTATAAATAGTCTCCGCTTTTATCGACACTACCAAAGTTCATGACTCCACACTTTGCTGTAGTATATTCCATCTGCCACTTCTTTGTCCACTCTCTCAAAATGGCCAAGTCCTTCTGCAAAGTCTCTGCTTTCTTTACACTACCTGCCCGTCCACCTATGCTTGTATCATCTGTAAACTTGGCCACAAAGCCTTCAATCCCCTTGACAAATCATAAATATACAATGTGAAGAGCAGCGGCCCCAGCAGCGACCCCTGCGGAACTCCGCCAGTCACTGGCAGCCAACCAGAAAAATCCCCCTTTATTGCACTCTTTGCCTTCTGCCATCCAGCCAACCTGCTATCCACGCTAGAATCTGCCCTTTAAGGAGATGAGCTCCCATCTACCTTAGCAGCCTCACGTGTGGCACCTTATCAAACACTTTCTGAAAATCTATGTCAGCAACATCCACTGATTCTCTGTCCTGCTATTTACTTCTTCAAAGAATTCCAGCTGATTCGTCAGCCAAGATCTCCCCTTCACAAAAGCATGCTGACTTTGGCCAATTTTATCATGAACGTCTAAGTACTCTGTAGCCACATCCTTTATAATGGACTCTCAAATTTTACCAACGAGTTTGTGAGAGTTTGTAGGTTAAGTTGCCTCTGTAAATTTCCCAGAGTGTTTATGGAGTGGGTTACGACAGTGGGAGAACAAAAAACTAGTATGAACAGGTGATTGACCGAGTGGGCTAAAGTGCCTGCCTCCATGCTGTATCTTTCAATCATTGCAATCCAACAGATATAGGTTGGCAGCATATGCAGGGTTAGTTTGGGTTGACATTCAAAATCATATTGAGTAAGTTTTGTAACTAAAAGTTCAGTCAGAATCCAAAAGGCTGCTGGATTACTTGTATAGGCTGTGAGTCAGGTTAGGCACAAGTTGTCAGCACCATTTGGCTCGGTTGTGGATGTTGTATTGGAATTGCACAGGAAGGAACTGCAAATGCTGGTTTACACCTAAGAAAGACACAAAATGCTGGAGTAACTCAGCGGGATGGGCAGCATCTCTGGAGATAAGGAATGGGTGACGTTTTGGGTCAAGACCTTTCTTCAGACTCTGAACAGACTCAGACTACAGACTTCAGACGGCCATGGCTGCTGTCAACGTGTGCCAGTCTGAAGAAATGGTCTCGACCCGAAACATCACCCATTCCTTCTACCCAGAGATGCTGCCCATCCCGCTGAGTTACTCCAGCATTTTGTGTCTTTCTTAGGTGTAAACCAGCATTTGCACGCTGTCTCCAAAAATGTTAGCCTGGATAATGAGGTCAAACGTGTGGAGTCATGTTTAAAACTATAACTTTAGTCAAGAGAAGTAGTCAGTAGATGCAACACCTGTCCCTATACCTGCCCCCTCTACTCCATCTAAGGACCCCAACAGTCTTTCCAGGTGAGGCAGAGGTTCACTTGCACCTCCTCCAACCTCATCTACTGTATCCGCTGTTCCAGTGGCTCATGTTAATACCCAAGATAGACACAAAGTGTTGGAGTCACTCAGTGGGTCAGGTAGCATCTCTGGTGAAAAGGATTAAATGGCATTTTGGGTTGGAACCATTCTTCTTTCTGAAGAAGGGTTACGACTCAAAACGTCATCTATTATTTTTTTCCGGAGATGCTGCCTGACCCGCTGAGTTACTAAAACACTGTTACTCCAGCATTTTGTGATTATTGTCAGAAGAAATAATCTGCCAGGAGATAGGTAAATAAAGCCTTTATCTTATTTAATTAAGCTATAATAACTCATTTTAGGCCATTAGGCTCATCCGCGATTCATTCCTGTTTGATCTATCTCTCCCTCCTAACCTCATTCTCCTACCTTCCCCTCATAACTCCTGACATCCGTACCAATCAAGAATCTATCTGTCTCTGCCTTAAAAATATTAATTGGCCTCCACACCCTTCTGTGGCAAATAATTCCACAGATTCACCACCCTCTAACTAAATAAATCTCTCCTCATCTCTTTCCTAAAGGAACGTCCTTTAATTCTGAGCTATGACCTCTAGTCCTGGACTCTCCCATTAGTGGAGACATCCTCCAGTCATCCACTTTATCCAAACCTTTTACTATTCAGTTAAACCCTCATCATATGTTAATCCATTCATTCCTGGAATCATTCTTGTAAACTTCCTCCAGCCCTTTCCAACGCCAGCACATCCTTCCTCAGATATGATGCCCAAAATTGCTCACAATGCTCCAAAAGCGGCCTGACCAGTGTCGTATAAAGGCTCAGCAATACAGCCCTGTATTTGTATTCTAACCCTCTTGAAATTCTTTACTACTGATTCGATTTACAGATTAGCCTTTTGGGAATCCTGCACCAGCACTCCCAAGTCCCATTGCATCTCTGATTTCTGGATTCTCTCCTCATTTATAAATAGTCTCCGCTTTTATCGACACTACCAAAGTGCATGACTCCACACTTTGCTATACTATATTCCATCTGCCACTTCTTTGTCCACTCTATCAAAATGGCCAAGTCCTTCTGCAAAGTCTCTGCTTTCTTTACACTACCTGCCCGTCCACCTATGCTTGTATCATCTGTAAACTTGGCCACAAAGCCTTCAATCCCCTTGACAAATCATAAATATACAATGTGAAGAGCAGCGGCCCCAGCAGCGACCTCAGCGGAAATCCGCCAGTCACTGGCAGCCAACCAGAAAAATACCCCTTTATTGCATTCTTTGCCTTCTGTCATCCAGCCAACCTGCTATCCATGCTAGAATCTGCCCTTTAAGGAGACGAGCTCCCATCTACCTTAGCAGCCTCACGTGTGGCACCTTATCAAACACTTTCTGAAAATCTGTGTCAGCAACATCCACTGATTCTCTGTCCTGCTATTTACTTCTTCAAAGAATTCCAGCTGATTCGTCAGCCAAGATCTCCCCTTCACAAAAGCATGCTGACTTTGGCCAATTTTATCATGAACGTCTAAGTACTCTGTAGCCACATCCTTTATAATGGACTCTCAAATTTTACCAACGAGTTTGTGAGAGTTTGTAGGTTAAGTTGCCTCTGTAAATTTCCCAGAGTGTTTATGGAGTGGGTTACGACAGTGGGAGAACAAAAAACTAGTATGAACAGGTGATTGACCGAGTGGGCTAAAGTGCCTGCCTCCATGCTGTATCTTTCAATCATTGCAATCCAACAGATATAGGTTGGCAGCATATGCAGGGTTAGTTTGGGTTGACATTCAAAATCATATTGAGTAAGTTTTGTAACTAAAAGTTCAGTCAGAATCCAAATGGCAGCTGGATTACTTGTATAGGCTGTGAGTCAGGTTAGGCACAAGTTGTCAGCACCATTTGGCTCGGTTGTGGATGTTGTATTGGAATTGCACAGGAAGGAACTGCAAATGCTGGTTTACACCTAAGAAAGACACAAAATGCTGGAGTAACTCAGCGGGATGGGCAGCATCTCTGGAGATAAGGAATGGGTGACGTTTTGGGTCAAGACCTTTCTTCAGACTCTGAACAGACTCAGACTACAGACTTCAGACGGCCATGGCTGCTGTCAACGTGTGCCAGTCTGAAGAAATGGTCTCGACCCGAAACATCACCCATTCCTTCTACCCAGAGATGCTGCCCATCCCGCCGAGCTACTCCAGCATTTTGCATTGGAACTGTAGGCAAGCAGAGGTCGGGATGAGTACACAGTGATAGAATGTTTATTTGGATGTTGAATAGAAATGTGGGTTTGGTGTGGCTTGGTCAGAAAGTGGGGACCAGATCAATGTATGAGTTATGGAATAACGTGGGGATGACATATAGAATGACGTGGGGGTTAAGGGAACTCATCTTGATGAAGCCTCACACAGAACCATGTGAGATGTGCTGACTCTTGTTGTCCCTGACCTCAGTAGAATTAATCAACCACCACTTCATAGCATGGAAGGACAGCCCATCACTGTGTAGTTAGATCCATCCAACATTTTTACTCCACAATCTAATCCCTGATCGGTCCACAGAGCTAGCAGGAACAAAACCTTATATTTGATGCATACATTTTTATTTAGGAACACATTTTTAATCTTAGAATTTTTGAGACAGGTCTAATCAAACATTTAATCATAAACATGGGGAAATCTATATGTTAGCTCGGTCAGATGGTGATGGCTGCTAAGGGGAGTTAGCTGGCAAGAAATAAAGACACATTTATGTCACACTCTATTTACGTTAAAATGTTCCAAAACACATTGAAGGCAATGAAATTACTTTCTATATGTAGCCAGTGCTGATCTACAACAAAGTTAATTTACTCATTGTAAAGTCCTATTGTCAGCTGTGTTATATGGAAGACAGACACAAAATGCAGGAGTAACTCAGCGGGACAGGCAGCATCTCTGGAGAGAAAGAATGGGTGATGTTTCGGGTTGGACCAGATAGCGTATTTGTCGTGGGATAGCTAATACCAAGGTAGTGCAAATGTCCTCAATCTTCTTAGATTAATACATGGGATGTGTTATGTTTATCTGTAAGAATAAATGAGATATCTGATTAATGCTTCAACTAAAACACGCTGTCTCCAAAAATGTTAGCCTGGATAATGAGGTCAAACGTGTGGAGTCATGTTTAAAACTATAACTTTAGTCAAGAGAAGTAGTCAGTAGATGCAACACCTGTCCCTATACCTGCCCCCTCTACTCCATCTAAGGACCCCAACAGTCTTTCCAGGTGAGGCAGAGGTTCACTTGCACCTCCTCCAACCTCATCTACTGTATCCGCTGTTCCAGTGGCTCATGTTAATACCCAAGATAGACACAAAGTGTTGGAGTCACTCAGTGGGTCAGGTAGCATCTCTGGTGAAAAGGATTAAATGGCATTTTGGGTTGGAACCATTCTTCTTTCTGAAGAAGGGTTACGACTCAAAACGTCATCTATTATTTTTTTCCGGAGATGCTGCCTGACCCGCTGAGTTACTAAAACACTGTTACTCCAGCATTTTGTGATTATTGTCAGAAGAAATAATCTGCCAGGAGATAGGTAAATAAAGCCTTTATCTTATTTAATTAAGCTATAATAACTCATTTTACTTCGTAGTCACGTGAGTGACTACGTGAAAACCCCACCAGCATGCATGCACGGCATAGCGTCTCACGCAGTGCAACAGCGACGGGCGGGGGAACGAGCTCCCCCGCAATAGAGTTTAAAACAGGACCTCCAGGTAAGTAAAACTTATTCTGAGGTCGTATTTTTCGTGAAACCATTGTTATGCTCTGTTTTATAGAGAACATGGAGAAGGGCAGAAAAACAAAGAAGGTTGCACCCCGTCCGACTGTGATGGCCCAGGAGGGTTCCAGCAGTGGGGGGCGACCGGCGGCACCTGGACCGCACTCGCTGCGGTCCACAGTCACCGACGCAATTTCTGCTGAGCCGAGCCCAACGCCGCAAGCTGCTCAGCTCGAACCACTGCAGCAGGTTGGAGGCAAGGCAAAGCAGAAGTCGGTCCGGCCGGTAGACTCCGATGAGTTCGGCCCGGAAGACACGCCGCCCAAAAGCAGCAAAGGTGACCGTTTGTCCCGCATGGAGCGGTTGATGGAGCAAATGCTCCAGCGGGTCTTGCTCCGGGAGATGGGGCAAGCCCGCCATCGGAGTGCACGCACACCCACGACAGTGCAATATCCAGCACTGACATCGCATCTCCCTCAGCAGAGGGGAGCGTTGGTGACCAGGGCTGTACTGGTTAAGAAGAGGGGTCTGTGGCTGAAGACAACAGCAGTATGCTGGTGGTGCAGGAACAGGAAGAGCTGCTGGGAGTGGTTAACCGCTACGTCATAACACCGCGAGCGGGACAGCCGTTGCAGTCTAAACTGGCAGCCAGTATTGACTACCTGTCCTTCAATCCACTACAAGAACAGGTAGTAAATGAGGCATTGGACATATACCCCGGAGAATAGCATCTCACTCAATGCACCGGTTGTCAACAGCCAAATCTGGGGGTACATTGGGTTAGGCATCCGAACCCAAGAGGAAAAACTCCAAAAAATTCTGAAGCTCCTGACGTCAGCCATTACATCATATGCTCGTTCCATGGATGGGGTCGAAATGACCAACAACCAGCAGGACACCCTGGCTCTACTGTGCAACACACAGTATGAGATAAACAGCCTGCGGAAAGATGCCATAAGACCTGCCCTCAATCCCAAATTTGCAGGGTTGTGCAAATCTGCGACCTCACAAGCTCAAATTCTGCTATATGGAAAGGACCTGTCGAAACAGGTAAAAGATCTGGATGAGGAGTCGAAAGCGCTTGGATTAATGAGGGCAGGCCTCGGAACGAGCAAAGCCACACAACCCAGACGGCAGCACCCCTACGCAACCACCAACAAGCGTCAACATCATGGTGCTGGTGAAAGCATGGGGCCCACATATCATCCCCGGAGGTCTTTTTTGCCCCAGGGCCCAGAGCGGACCCCATGGAAGATGCGCCAAACCCACACAGCAACACCTCGACCGATGAAGAACCGGAAACCCAAGAAATGAACATTCTACCGGTAACCATGGAGGTAGGTGGGTCTGGTTCCTTCCAGAACATAAAAGGTGCAGGGCCTATACTAACAGGGGGAAGGTTACACCTGTTTTTGGAAGCATGGAAGAAAATCACTCTTGATAATTATATACTACAAAGTATTCAGAGATACAAAATTGAATTCATTCAAAAAAGTATGCCACCAGTTCAGCATGCACCCCACAGGGAGTTTACCCTCGCACAAAAATAAAAATGCAAGGGACAGGCAGAACTGGCGAGATTACATACAAAAGGAGTCATAGAGAAATCGGAACATGAACCTTTGGAATTTGTATGAAATATCTTTACAAAAACCATGAGATGTCGCATCATAATTGACTTGACGACACTGAATATTTTTGTCCAGTATATACATTTCAAAATGGAAACATTTGTTACTGCCAAACAATTGATTTCCAGAGGATACTTCATGGCATGCATCGATCTAAAAGATGCATACTATTCAGTACCCATTCATAAGGATCATCATAGATACCTAAAGTTTAACTGGATGGGGCAACAATGGCAGTATAAAGCATTGCCAAATGGATAACATCAGCCCCAAGATTATTTACCAAGATATTAAAACCAGCCTTGGCAATACTAAGAAAACAAAAACATATTGTCATGGCATATCTTGATGACATTTTAATAGTGGGCAAAACCCTGGAATTAGCTAAATCAGCAGTATAAGCTACTAAAAAAATGTTTGAAACTCTGGGTTTGTTATGCATCCAGATAAATCTAAGTTGACACCATCCACAACTATGGACTATCTGGGATTCACAGTTAACTCAGTCCACATGTCTGTAACGTTGCCAAAAGAAAAAGCAGCAGAATTGGTACAAGCCTGCAACAAATTAATGGTTACCAATCAACCAACTATTCGACAGGTGGCAAGAGTAATTGGGAAATTAGTATCAGCATTTCCATCTACCCAGCTTGGACCTTTGCACTACCAAAACCTACAAAGAGCAAAGGTGCAAGCGCTAAAACAACATGCAGGTCATTTTGATCGACCCATGAAATTACCAGCAAAAGCAATCTCAGAATTACAATGGTGGAAAGTAAACATTTGGCATAGTTCCAGCCCCATCATTATCAATAACCCAGAAATCACGATACAAACGGATGCTAGTGCTCAAGGCTGGGGAACAACTAACACTATATCTAGTACGGGTGGTCGATGGAACATACAAGAATCATCACTACTACAGATACTGGGTATAAATTATTTAGAAATGTTGGGTGCGTTTTATGGGCTAAAAGCTTACTGTTCAGCTATGCACCATTTGCATGTCAGCCTACAAATTGACAATACCACAGTGGTGGCCTATATTAACCATATGGGCGGGACAAAATCGATATCATGTGATAATCTGGTCAACACAATCTGGCAATGGTGTGTCGACAGACATATTTGGCTATCAGCAACTTACCTACCAGGTAAGCTTAATACAATGGCAGACACCAGGTCACGAAAATTCAACGACAACACCGAATGGATGTTGAACCCCAAAGTATTTGCTGAAATTACAAAGCAATATGGAACACCAGATATCGATCTCTTCGCATCCCGACTGAATCACCATTTATCAACATATGTCACTTGGGAACCGGACCCTGAGGCAGCAGCGATGGACGCGTTCTCGCTGAATTGGGGAAAATTGTTTTTCTATGCTTTCCCCCATTCTGCCTCATCAGTCGGGTCCTACGCAAAATACAAATGGACACTGCTTCAGGTATTTTGGTAGTACCCGACTGGCCTACACAGCCATGGTTCCCTGTGGTCCTTGACATGGTCACTGAACCACCCATGACCATCCCCAGAAGACCAGGTCTGTTGGTCCACCCTTTCACAGGCGAGAGTCATCCGTGCCATGACGGAATAAATCTGTTGGGTTGCAGAATTTAAAAAGACCATTATTGGATCTGGGACTATCAAACAGGACCATGGACATGGTGACGGCAGCTTACCGACAATCCACCAAGAAACAGTACCTCTCTAGCATCAGGGAGTGGGAAGCGTACTGTTCGAGGACTGGGGCGACATATAGAACAGCAACAATAACAAATGTACTGGAGTTCCTGTCCAGCCTTCACTACGATGAAAGTCTGAGTTACAGCACAATTAATTGTGCTACAAGTGCTTTTTCAGCCTATCTATGGCAGGCATCAGGACAACAGTCCATAGGATCACATCCGCTGGAGGCCAAACTAATGAAAGGTATTTTTAATACCAACCCCCCTAGACCAAGGTATACCTAGATCTGGGACGTCAGTGTCGTCCTGTCATTTCTAAGGGGTTGGTCACCAGCCAGAACCCTGACTCTGGAACAGCTCACCCTGAAAACTGTAATGCTGATGGCTTTAGTCTCAGCCCAAAGGGTCCAGTCCCTACACTATCTAAGACTGGACAATATGGTCACATCAGCTGACCAAATTACATTCACAATCTGGGAGCTGGTCAAGCAGAGCAGACCGGGAACTTCAGGACTAACGATGGAATTCCGGGCGTACCCACCTGACACCCGTTTATGTGTCATGTCACATCTGCTACTATACTTTAGCACAACCAAAGCATTCCGAGGGAGAGAAAAGGCACTATGGTTCAGCTTAAAAAAGCCACATGTTCGGGTGTCGGTACAAACCATCTCAAGATGGCTCAGACAGGTATTGGGAGCTGCTGGGGTGGATATTGACATTTTTAAATCTCACTCCACCAGGGCAGCAGCAACATCGGCGGCCAGGAATATGGAGGTGCCAATGGACCATATCCTGGCAACAGCGGGGTGGTCCACGGAAAGAACTTTCCAAACGTTCTATAAAAAGCCGATTGCCAAACCTGCATTGTTTGCAGAAAGAATTTTAAATTCTGCAAATATATAATTTAAGCCCGGGGGAGCGTTATTTTCTTTGTTTAAAATAAATATTGTTATTGTTTTTGAAAAACTGATTCATGTTTAATTACGATAACATACTTCCTCCCTTGGATGACTTCGGCAGTGAGTGAAGCATGGACTGTTACACGGCTTGAAATCACAGAGCTTTAAAAGCTTCACGTAGTCACTCACGTGATTCCGAAGTAAAATATTAAGATTAAACAAGAACTTACCAGTTTGAAGTTTGATCTTTATTTTATGAGGAGTTACGATGAGGGATTACGTGCCCTCCGCTCCCGCCCTCAATTATAAAGGTCAACTGGTATCCTAGTTCATCTTATCTTTACTACGTTTATGTCAATTAGATAGATATAATTTGATAGATATAATTTATTTGCCACACAACCAGGGTTGGTGGAAATTTGGGTTGTCAGCAGCAGTACAATAATAAAGAACACACAATAAAACTGTAACACAAACATCCACCACAGCATTCATCACTGTGGTGGAAGGCACAAAAATTTGGCCAGTCCTCCTCCATTTCCCCCCCGTGTACAGGACCAGAGACCAGTCAGTCCAGGATCGGCTCTTCCTCACCGGAGACCGCGGCTTTAGATTGTTGTAGGCCGCAGGCCGGCGGTCGAGATTTAAAGTCCCCGCCGCAGCCAGAAGCACCGTAGACTGCAGGGCCGGCGGTCGAAGCTCCCCTCCAGGGGTGATGTTAGGTCCATGCCGCACCCGCGGTAGAAGTTGGCCGCGGGCCGGCAGTGATGGCTTCTTCTTCCCCGGGTCCCCAACGTGAGATCCCGGGCTGTAGACGCCGCACCAGCTGGAGCTCTGCAGACCGCGGCTTCAGGTTGCGACTTCAGGCTGCCGGCTGCCCCGGGCCAGCAAAACGGAGCGCCCCCCTCCAGCGAGCCCCAGCGAGGGTCGCCCGCTCCACAACGAGAGTCCACGCTGCGCCCGCCGCTGAAGCCCCGGGCGTGTCTCCGGGAAAGGCCGCGTCGATCCTTGATGTTAGGCCACGGGGGAGGCGACCTGGAAAAAGTCGCCTCTCCATGGAGGAGGCGACCGAAGCGGTTTCCCCCTCACCCCCCCCACACCACCCCCCACACAAAACACACGAAGAAACACAAAATACACACTTTAAAACATACTAAAAAATTAAAAAAAGCTGGAAAAACTGACGCGCTGCTGACATGGCTGCACACAGAGGAGCGCCCCCTACATCCCATGTGATTCCATACCGCTGCTTTGAAGAAAAGCACGCATGCGTGCTGGCGGGGTCTTCAGGTAATCCCTCATCGTAACTCCTCATAAAATAAAGATCAAACTTCAAACTGGTAAGTTCTCGTTTAATCTTACTATTTTAATTGTTTGACTGAATGATACAACGGAAGCAGGCCCTTCGGCCCCCCGAGTCTACGCTAGCCATCGATTGCCTGTTCACACAGGTTCTATGTTGTTATCTCAGAATGTGGATTCTTCAGACCTCATGTAGATGCGTTTGATGGTGGGGAGGGCTGTGTCCGGATGAACCGGGCTAAATCCACCAATCTCCGCAACCTCTTGCATTCATGTTTGGGTGTAATTACCATACAGGGCCATGATGCAACCTACACGTGCACCTGTAAAAATGTGTTAGAGCACTCGGTGACTTGCTGAATCTCTTGAAACTTTGAAGAAAGTAGGAACGCTCTCACTCCTTCTTTACAATTACATCCACATGCTTGGCCCAGGACATCTGAAATGTGTAGGAAGGAACTGCAGATACCGGTTTAAACCGAAGATAGACACCAAAGCCTGGAGTAACTCAAGGGTCAAACAGCGTCTCTGGAGAAATAGGCGACGTTTTGGCTCCAGACCCTTCTTCAGTCTGAAGGGTTTGAAGAAGGTCTCAACCAGAAATGTCTCCCATTCCTTTTCTGCAAAGATGCTGCTTGTCCCGCTGAGTTACTCCAGCATTTTGTGTCTATCTTTGGTGTAAACTAGCATCTGCAGTTCCTTCCTACACCATTAGTTCTATGGGGTTTCGTTGAACACGCAACCGGGTGTTTCATCACTATCCTGCAACATGCCGACTCATCACCAGTTGTGATTCAGCCCAAAACAGGGGTGTCGTCAGTAGCTTTATAGATGACTTTAGTTTAATTTAGTTTAGACATACAGCACGGAAACAGGCCCTTCGGCCCATGAGTCTGCACCGACCAGCGATCCCCGCACACTAACACTATCCTACACACACTAGGGACAATTTACATTTATACCAAGCCAATTAACCTACAAACTTGTATGTCTTTGGAACATGGGAGGAAACCGAAGATCTCGGAGCAAACCCACGCATGGGGGAACATACAGACTCTGTACAGACAGCACCCGTAGTCAGGTTCGAACTCGGCGCTGTAGGGCAGCAACTCTACCGCTGCGCCACCGTGCTGCCCTTGGCATTGGCACTGTGCGTTGCAATACCATCGTGGTTGTGCAGAGCGCAGAACGGGCTACAACATGGCGATGCACCTGTGTTGATTATCAGTGAGGACCAGATATTGTTGCCGATTCGCATTGATTGAGTTCTGGATCCAGTTGCAAAAGGAGGTACAGAGGCCCATATTTAGTGTAGTTTAGAGATTCAGCATGAAAATAGCTTCTTCAGCCCATCAAGTCCATGCCAGCCAGCAACCTCCGTACACTTGCACTATCCTACACACTAGGGACAATTTACAATGTTTACTGAATCCAAATTAACATACTAACATGTACGCCTTTAAAAACATAGAAACATAGAAAACAGGTGCAGGAGTAGGCCTTTTGGCCCTTCGAGCCAGAATCGCCATTCAATACGATCATGGCTGATCATCCAAAATCAGGACCCCGTTCCCGCTCTTTCTGCATATCCCTTGATTCTGTTAGCCCAAAGAGCTAACTTTGGAGTTACTTTAGAGTGTGGGTGAAAACCAGAGCAACTGGGGAAAACCCAAGTGGTCACGGGAAGACGTACAAACTCCATATGGACAGTGCCCATAGTCAGGATCGAACACTCTCTGGCTCTGTCAGGCAGCAATTCTGCCGCTACGCCACTGTGCCGCACCTCTTGGAGGTTGATGATGAGTTTTGAGGGACTGAATGTGTTGAATGCTGAGCTGCAGTCGAAGAATAGCAGCCTGACGTACCTGTTATCCAGGAGGCCCAGAGCTGAGTGAAGAGCCATTGAAATCGCAGATTGAAGTGGGTCCAAGTAATTTCTGAGGCAGGAGTTCATTTGTGGCCTTTGAATCAGAGATGCGATAGCCACCGAGATATAATTATCAAACAAAGCAGAGGTAGACAAAAATTCTGGAGAAACTCAACGGATGAGGCAGCATCTATGGAGCAAAGGAATAGGTGACGTTTCAGGTCGAGACCATTCTTCAGTCTGATGTGGGGGTGGGGGGGTGGGGGTGGAAGAAGAAACAAATAGGTGGAGACAGTTGGCTGTGGGAGAGCTGGGAAGGGGAAGGGAAGGAGGGAGAAAGCAAGGACTACCTGAAATTGGAGAAGTCAATGTTCACACCACTAGGGTGTAAACTACCCAAGCAAAATATGAGGTGCAGCTCCTCTAATTTGCAGTGGGACTCACTCTGGCCATGGAGGAGGCCCAGGACAGAAAGGTCTGATTCGGAATGGGAGGAGTTTGAAGAGCTGAGCCACCAGGAGATCAGGTTTGTTAAAGCGAACTGAGCGATGGAGATGGGAAATGTGGCCAGTGGTGGGATCCCATTGGAGGTAGCGAAAATGTTTGGAGGATTATCTGTTGTATGTGACGGCTGGTAGGGTGGAAGGTGAGGACAAGGGGGACTCTGTCCTTGTTAGAAGTGGGGGGATGGGGAGTGAGAGCGGAGCTACAGGATATAGAGGAGACCCTGGTGAGAGCCTCATCTTTAGTTGAAGAGGGGAACCCCCGTTCTCTAAAGAATGAGGACATCTCCGATGCCCTGGTTTGGAACACCTCATCCTGGGTGCAGATGCGGCTTAGACAGAAAGTAGGGGATAGAGTCCTTACAGGGAGCAGGGTGGGAAGAAGTGTAGCCCAGACAGCCATGGGAGTCAGTGAGTTTGTAGTAAATGTCGGTCAGTAGTCTGTTACCTGTGATGGAGATAGTGAGGTCTAGAAATGGTAAGGAGATGTCGGAAATGGTCCTCACCTCCTGGTAGCTCAGCACTTCAACTCCCCCTCCCATTCCGAATCCGACCTTTCTGTCCTGGGCCTCCTACATGGCCAGTTTTCCCACCGCAAATTGGAGGAGGCCTTGCTTTCTCCCTCCTTCCCCTCCCCTTCCCAGCTCTCCCACAGCCTACTTTCTCCGCCTCTTCCTTTCTTCTTCCCGCCCCCCCCCCCCCCACCACCTCCACATCAGTCTGAAGAAGGGTCTCGACCCGAAACGTCACCTATTCCTTCGCTTCATAGATGCTGCCTCACCCGCTGAATTTCTCCAGCATTTTTGTCTACCTTCGATTTTTCCAGCATCTGCAGTTCTTTCTTAAACAACGCAGAAGACTCATTAATCCATAACAAATCCTGGACAGTAAGATTTTAATGCTACATGTAAAAGGAGATCACTTCGCTCTGCAGTAAATCATTCACCTCATAAATAAAAGCAATTCCAATATTCATATATTAAAAGTACTTTTATCTGAAAGTCTGCTGTAATTCAAAATTATAAGAAACCATAATTTGCAGTGTAAGTCACAGACATGTAGTTTTAATAATACATTCATTTGGGTAAAATGGAAAATAATTTACATTTTATTTTTTACATAAAGACGCATTTATCACTGACATTTATCGTAAATATTCTAAACTACGTAATTTTTCATCATTACAATATCCACTCCTATATTGATAAATGTGTGGAAGATAACTTATTTTGCAACAGTATTCAGTTTATATATCCATTATATGCAGTATAATCATGGTTTGGGATATGTCAATAGTTATCCTTGCAATATCTCATTGTGCAATGACTCTGCTGGTTAAGATGTGCATTCATTAAATTATGCAAATTATTTAATTATGTGATATGTGTTTACAGATTTTAATTGATGTTCCCAATAGCCCAATAATAGATTACACGTACAATCTCTTCCACTTAATTAAATTAATGCTATTCAGATTTTAGCTTGGAAAAACATAGATGCTTAAGATTAAGCTCAAGAAAAGTTTAATTATTTTTGATATGCCACAGTTTATTTTATTTTATCACTGTTTGTCAATTTCCTTTCATCCCAGTTAGGAGGGAATTTGAACATAAAGCATTCACAGTGAAGCCTCATAACGACCTTACCTATGGTCTTTTGTGGTTCAATACTGCCACTGCATCTGTTTCACACACTGTATCTTTACGGTTGACTTTAGAATATCCTGTGCACTGATAAATGCAAGTTTATAAGGCAACATATTTTATATCAATTTATGACCAGCTTCCAGGCAAACAATAATATTAAATACTAGCTCGGAGATACAAACTCGGCAGAATGGTGCACTCGGTGGTAAGGTGGTACAGCAAGTAGAGCTGTTGTCTCACCACGCCAGAGACCAGGGTTCCATCCTGACTGCCAGTGAGTGCTGTCTGTGTGAGGTTGGCACTCTTTCCTTGCGATGGTGTGGTTATTCCAGTTTCCTCCCACATCCCAAAGATGTTCACAAAAGTTGCTATTTAATTATGAAACGTTGTTCCTTTAAGGAAGAAGCGGGAGCCTTATGCCCCTGTCCCACTTAGGAAACCTGAACGGAAACCTCTGGAGACTTTGCGCCCCACCCAAGGTTTCCGTGCGGTTCCCGGAGGTTGCAGGTGGTTGCCGGAGGTTGCAGGTAGTTGAAGCAGGTAGGGAGACTGACAAAAACCTCCGGGAACCTCCGGGAACCGCATGGAAACCTTGGGTGGGGCGCAAAGTCTCCAGAGGTTTCCGTTCAGATTTCCTAAGTGGGACAGGGGCATTACTTTTCAAAAAGTATTACAATAGGTAGAGTGAATAAGTGCAAATTTTCCTTACAAGTTATTTAACACTTTTTATTATCTTGCACTGCCCGGTAATTTACAATATTAGCTCAAAGGTAGCTAACCATGAATGGCAATCATTGCTGATGACAAAGTTAGCATGTTGTTCAAATAACAAGAGCAAAATTGAGGCACTGATTGTATTACTAACACTGTCCCTGATATCATTAAACCTGGGTGATTAGAATGGTGGCTGCTGTTATAAGTAATGAAAATAAGCTGTGCTAATTTGCACAGCCAATTTACATTCTGCTGGCAATTTTAGAAATGTATGAATATACAGCATCGATCAAAGAATAGAAAGTTGGGAAATATTAAGTGACCGTATTTCTAAAACCTGAGACTCTTAATACTTAGAACAGCTGTTCCACACAGGGAGGAAATTCTTAAATGACATTTCTGATCTGTGGAAGCTGTTTTGCTCTCTGCATGTGTCCGCTAAATGTCTCCAAGATAAAACATTTCCCGCGGTGCGGGCTAATGATGATCCCAGAGATGGCATTGGTATGCTACCAGGTTTAACCATCACCGCATGAAGGTGGATCAGGATAATAGCTCAACAGCGACATTTCTTCACCCCTGAGCATTAACTTTCACTGGGATATCCGGGACCACAGTGCTAAGCGGAGAGAGGAAATTCAACAACTTAGTCCTAGTTTCCATTGCTGTAAATGCGTGGATATGATAGAAGAATGGCCTGGAGAAGGTTTGTAAATAGCTCGTTCTAATCTTCTCCCCGGTCTAGTTTCAGTCAATAAAATACTGAATCAAGCACTTGAGCAACTAAACTTTATTGTGGATAACACAATACAGGTTCCCCTGTACGATACCTAACCATCGCGGGTTCGATCCTTGTATCTACTTGACCAAGCCCTTCTAGCCTCGTGCAAGCAGAGACACTCCAAAAGGTCACGCCGTCCCAAGCGTTCTTCCAGAAGATCAACAACGGTCCTTGTGGGGGCTGCCTTTTATATGTCCCCGAACCTTGAGGGGCTGAACCACATGGGGGTGGTCGCTGCACAATCCAATAACACATATCAATTATCACTGTACATAATTCACAGTTCCCCAATCCAATAGCATAATCTTACATACATTGTATCTGGTAATAACCCTGTCCCACGGTGCAAGTTTATTCCAAGAGCTCTTCCGAGTTTAAAAAAAATCAAACTCGTGGTAAGCACGGAGAATGAACGTAGCGGGTACGTCGGAGCTTGGGGACGTCTCTTAGCGCTTACGGCAGGTACTCGGGAAGACTCGCTAATGGCAGGTAAGCACGGGAAGACTCGTGAAGATTTTTAACATGATGAAAAATGTCCACGAGAGCCCCGAGTACCAACGAGTGGCCATTACCGTAAATCTCCGAGTTCGAATCAGGGCAAACTCGGGAGAACTCTTGGAATGAACTCGTACCGTGGGACAGGGGTTTAAGGCTTCCAGAAGGAAGCAAACATAGATCAATAATGCAACATGTGCCTGGGGATTCAAACAACCCAGACAAGACTTAACATTTAAGCCAATCACCAACTAACAGGTGAAGGCCCTGTCCCACTTTCCCGAGTTACTCACAAAGTCTCTGGAATTATCCCCTTGATTCGAACTCGGGGAATTACGGTATTAGCCATTCGTAGGTACTCGGGGCTATTTTTATTACTCGTGGACATTTTTCAACATGTTGAAAAAACGTCCCGACTTACCTGATGCCCCGAGTTCCTACGGCTGGCATTACGAGCCGCTACGAAACATCTTCGGACTCCTACGGGCTCCTACAAGCTCGCTACCGACATTACCCGACATTCCCCGAGTTCGAATCAAGGGGAAAACTCGGGAGAGTTTGTGAGTAACTCGGTAAAGTGGGACAGGGCCTTAACTGTCTCGCAGCATTATTTATGTACACTTAGTTTGCATTTACCCAATTAACCCTATGCCTTTCACACTCCATTGTAAGATCTCTGCAGATGTCCCATTCTTTCCCTGCATCACTGATCTGGGTCACTGACTCGCTGGCACCATTCAGCAGCTTGTTTCAGTTCTGCAGAGACACATTTAACGTGACCAAAATGGCCTAGCAGTACACAAGCCCTGACTAAATTTTGAAGCCTTGACTGCCCTGTTTTCGCCAGGATTAACAGGGTCTCGACCCGAAGCGTCACCTATTCCTTTTCTCCACAGTTGCTGACTGACCCGTTTAGTTACTCCAGCTCTTTGTGTCTATCTCATGGATATGATAGTTTAGTTTAGTTTAGGTACCACACAGAAATGGGCCCTTCGGCTCACCGAGTCCGCGCCGGCCAGCGATCCCCGCACATTAACACTATCCTACGCACACAAGGGACAATTTACAATTTTACCAATCAACCTACAAACCCGTACATCTTTGGGATGTGGGAAGAAACTGAAGCACCTGGAGAAAATCCATGTGGTCACAGGGAGAAGGTACAAACTCCGTACAGACAGCACCCATATTCTGGATCGAACCTGGGTCTCTGGCATTATAAAGCGGC
This sequence comes from Amblyraja radiata, assembly GCF_010909765.2. Lineage (NCBI taxonomy): Eukaryota > Metazoa > Chordata > Chondrichthyes > Rajiformes > Rajidae > Amblyraja > Amblyraja radiata. The sequence goes on from NC_045982.1 coordinate 31,568,937, forward strand.
AGCTCTATTACTGCACCACCATGCCGCCCACAATAATTTGTATTCCAATTTGCATTGCTCTTTGGACTTTTTCTGAGTCACTTCAACAGAGGCACCTACAGTCTCTGATTGCAGGAAATGATTTCTGCCAAGTCCTTTGTCGCTGGTGAATCACAGCCATAAAAACAAAACAATCACACCTACACTTTCCAGCAACGTTCATTCATAATTTATACTGGAAATATTAACCAAGGTGAACTAAAAGGATTGCAAATACAATATGAAACCTCTTTACCCAGAAAGGTCAGAATGTGCAGCACTCCAATACAAATAATTCCATTGAGAGGCATTAATGCATTTGTCAAAGCATCAAGAAGATGAATGTTTATGCGATCTGGTAAAGGAGGTTGCCTTCAGGCGGAGGCTGTCGGGTAGCGGTGGGGAGAGCATCTTGAAGCCTGGAGAGGGGCATGGCTTCAGGCGGGGCTGTCGGTGGCTGGTGGGAGACGAATGGCTTCAGGTGGTGGCCAGTGGGGAGGGTGGGGGGTGGGCTTTTTGGAGGGTTTGTATGGGTGTTGTCGGCCGAAGGGACTGGTTTCCAGAGTGCTAATATGGACATTGTGGTCCAAATGGATTCTTAGACTCACAGTTTACTCACTCACTCACTCACGGCTGATGGACTCACAGTTCACTCACTCAATCATGCCTGGTGGACTCACAGTTCACTCACTCACTCAGGCTGGTGGGCTCACAGTTCACTCACTCACTCATGGCTGGTGGACTCACAGTTCACTAACTCACGGCAGGTGGATTCACAGTTCACTCACTCATGGCTGCTAGAGCCACAGTTCACTCATTCACGGCTTCTGGACCCACAGTTCACTCACTCACAGCTGCTGGAGCCTCAGTTTACTTACTCGCGGCTGTTGGAGCTACAGTTAACTCACTCACAGCTTTTGGACCCGGCTCTCACTCGCGACTTCTGGACCCGACTCTCACTCAGGTCTTGCGGGCTTGCTGAATCACGCCCAACTTCTGGTCTCATGCCTGGCCTCCGGGGCTTTATTCTCCTCGCCCACAGAAGGGGCATTACCTTCATGGTGACCGACAGGCATGAAGACCAATCTGCTCAATCCACAATTTTTTAAACCTTCATAACTTTTGTAATTTTCCACCGATCGGAACAAAACCTGGTAGCTTGGAGCAGAATGTATGGTGAGTAAGGTGATGAAAAAATCCTAGCTATATAGGTTTGTGCGCAAATTTAAATACAACGCAGACGGGAAGTGTTCAAAATGAGAGTTTTAGTAATAGTATCGATATAGTTCCATATGTGAATGGTTATTGCCTAGTTAAATAGGCAATAACAACATCTAGTAAAGCTGCAGCCTAATAGTAACAGAGACCCGGATTCGATCGTAACCTTTTGTACTTTCTGTGTGGAGTTTGCATGTTCTCCCTGTGATCACGTGAGGTTCCTCCACGCGCTCCCATATCGTAAAAACATGTGGGTTTATAGGTTAATTGGCCTCTGTAAATTTTACATAGTGTGCAGGGAGTGGATGAGATAGTGGAATTATGTCGAACTAGTGTGAATGGGTGATCGATGGGCGGCGTGGACTCAATGGTTCGAAGGGCCTGTTTCCATGCTGTATCCCTAAACTAGGTCTGTTTCAAAGTGAGCAGCCAAAGGGCTGAGAGCCAGGTTTGTGTTGTTCAGTTATCTGACACACAGAAGATCTCATCTGCTCTAAACTGAGTTTATCATCCTTCCTCAGATACCTGTAATTAAACAGGATTTACTTCAGAAAGCCCACAAATCAATATTGCGAATTGTCATCTATCTTATTGTTTTATCTACAGTTTCTAAATTGACTGAAAATTAACATGGTTAGAAAGGGTTTGGGAGATTTTGCGGATATGAGATGGGGCTGCAGTTGACAGCGGTCAGGGTGGGGCCTCGCTTACCAGAACGGGTGATGACCCCGGACGGGGGCAGTATGCTGATCTCAGCCCCCGTATCCATGGGGAATCTGTCGGGCATCTGCTCGAGGAAAGCCTGCTCGAAGAGGAGACAAGGCTGGTGACCGTCCATCAGCGAAAGCATTTGGCTCATCAGTACAGATGGCTTGCGGTCACCGAGGTCATCCATGTGCAGGAGCCGGGCAGCCCGAATGTACGCAGCAGCAGCGCCTTGAGACCCTCGTACTTGTTGAAGAAAGACTGGATAGACTCGGCTTGTAATCACTAGGATTTGGAAGATTGAGGGGGGATCTTATAGAAACTTACAACATTCTTAAGGGGTTGGACAGGCTAGATGCAGGAAGATTGTTCCCGGTTGGGGAAGTCCAGGACAAGGGGTCACAGTTTAAGGATAAAGGGGAAATACTTTAGGAGCGAGATGAGAAAAATATTTTTCACACAGAGAGTGGTGAATCTCTGGAACTCTCTGCCACAGAAGGTAGCTGAGGCCAGTTCATTGGCTATATTTAAGAGGGAGTTAGATGTGGCCCTTGTGGCTAAAGGGATCAGGGGGTATGGAGAGAAGGCAGGTACAGGATACTGAGTTGGATGATCAGCCATGATCATATTGAATGGCGGTGCAGGCTCGAAGAGCCGAATGGCCTACTCCTGCACCTATTTTTCTATGTTTCTATGTTTCTATTTTGTCGGCAGGCAGATTTTGGTGATAAGAGAGCAAACAGGTGGCGGTTTCTTGGTTGAGCGCGCCGATCACGTAGAAGTATTTTGTGGAATCCGCAACGATTTGCCAAATTTGGAACTGGGCCTCAACGTGTTGGAACAACTCATGAGGTTGGACTACCCAGAAAACGGGCAGTTTAAGCAAAACCGCGTACTGCTGGGCGGGGCTGGCATCGAGGTTCTCAGCGGCGTTCATGATTGGACCCAAAAAATGTTCAGATCGTCGGGGTCACCAATATAGTGATCCCAGGCAGGTTCAGTGAAATATTCTTTATTAACAAAAACAAACGCTCGAAACACCGCATGCCTAGTCTAGAAATAACGATTACAGCTCCTGTCAATGCGAGGAGCGCTAACTACTAATTACTCTCAAAAGCCCGCGAACGAACACCTGGGTCACGTGACAGACCCGACCAATGACGAGTGTTCTGAATTCCCAGCCCCACCACTAGGTGCCGCTACAAGGTGATGTTTTGGGTCGTGACCCTTCTTCAGACTGAAAGTATGGGATGGCGGTGAAGAGCTGGAGGTGAGGAAAGACCAAGATTAATCTGCAGAAGTCATTGCATGATTTCCCCTTCATAATTCCATGTGGACTTTGACCGAAGCACCTCAAGATTCAATATATCCTGGTGAAATAATTAGAATGGGTGGCATGGTGGCGCAGTGGTGGAATTGCTGCTTTACAGCACTTAAAGCGCCAGAGACCCAGGTTCGATCCCGACTACGGGTGCTGTCTGTATGGAGTTTGTACGTTCTACCCGTGACCACATGGGTTTTTTTTAGGGCTTCGGTTTCCTTCCACACTCTAAAGACGGATGAGTTTGTAGGTTAATTGGCTCGGTATAAATGCCACCATGCCGCATATTAGTTTAGTTTATTGTCATGTGTACTGAGGTACAGTGAAAACTTGTACAAAAGGGAACTGCAGATGCTGGAATATCGAAGGTACACAAAATTGCTGGAGGAACTCAGCGGGTGCAGCAGCATCTATGGAGCGAAGGAAATAGGCGACGTTTCGGGCCGAAACCCTTCTTCAGACTGATGGGGGGTGGGGAAAGAAAGAAGGAAAAAGGGAGGAGGAGGAGCCCGAGGGCGGGCGGATGGGAGGGTGGGAGGAGACAGCTAGAGGGTGAAGGAAGAGGAGGGGACAGCACAGGCTAGCCAAATTGGGGGAATTCAATGTTGATGCCATAAGGGCGCAAGGACCCCAGACGGAATATGAGGTGCTGTTCCTCCAATTTCCGCTGTTGCTCACTCTGGCAATGGAGGAGACCCAGGACAGAGAGGTCGGATTGGGAATGGGAGGGGGAGTTGAAGTGCTGAGCCACCGGGAGGTCAGGTAGGTTAAGGCGGACTGAGCGGAGGTGTTCGGCGAAACGGTCGCCCAACCTACGCTTGGTCTCACCGATGTAAATTAGCTGACATCTAGAGCAGCGGATGCAGTAGATGAGGTTGGAGGAGATACAGGTGAACCTTTGTCGCACCTGGAACGACTGCTTGGGACCTTGAATGGAGTCGAGGGGGGAGGTGAAGGGACAGGTGTTGCATTTCTTGCGGTTGCAACGGAAAGTGCCCGGGGAGGGGGTGGTGCGGGAGGGAAGGGAAGAATTGACGTGGGAGTTGCGGAGGGAGCGGTCTTTGCGGAAGGCAGACATGGGGGGAGATGGGAAGATGTGGCGAGTGGTGGGGTCACGTTGGAGGTGGCGGAAATGGAAATTTCCTTCGCTCCATAGATGCTGCTGCACCCGCTGAGTTCCTCCAGCAATTTTGTGTACCTACAGTGAAAACTTATTTTGTTGCGTGCTGGGCCAGTTGGTGGAAGACTGAACGTGAATATAATCAAGCTGTCCACCGTATACAGATTCAAGATAAAGGGAATAAATAACGATTAGTGCAAGGTAAAGTCCGGTAAATTCCAACCAAGCCTAGTCCGATGGTCTCCAATAGATAGATGGTAGCTCAGGACCACTCTCCAGTTGATAGGATGGTTCACTTGCCCGATGGCAGCTGGGACAAAACTGTCCCAGAGTCTGGAAATTGCTGCTGCTAGTAAGAATTTCATTGTTCCACTGTCAGTACATTTGACAATGATACACTCTTGAGTCTCTCTTTCTCGAGTCTATGACTTTGACTATCACAAAACATTTCGAGTTGTAGTAATGTCAGCATGGAGTTGCTCTATCACCACTGATGCCTCAAAGCAGTAGAGGTTACCTCTGACAGTGAGAATGGAGCAGGGTATGGGCATATAGCTCTGTCATTATCTGACAATGTGTACATTTATTTAATGGGAGCTGGCATAGGCATCTGGAAATGAGGGATTTTTTAAGGCACCTGGAATGTCCCTGCTGGCAGACAGTATAAATGAACATTCGACTCATTTGCTGCTTGTGTATGTGAGGGGAAATATCATTACCTACAAACAATCACAAATGCTCTTTCTTTCTCATTGCTGTGCAATTGAAAATTGATTTTTTTTTCTGAAGATGTGCAAAGGATCAAGAAAGAAAATCACAGACTTTGAGCATCTAGCACGAAGCCTTCAGTTTTCATTTATGTTTGAGTACTCGTTGCAATTGGAATAGGAAAGACAGGAAGTTATATTAATGCAATGTAGAAATTTAGTGCAACTGTAATTTTGGTGAATTTTGCCCATTTCCACATGGGCATCTCATCTCAGTAATCACATGATGGGTTTGGAGACAGTTGGTACAGGGGTAGAATTGCTGCCTATGATTGCCAGAGACCTGGGTTTGATCCTCACCACGGAAGCTTTTGTACATTCTCTCTGTGACCGCTTGGGTTTTCTCCAGGTGTTCTGGCATCCTCCCATATTGCAAAGGCATGCAGTTTGTAGGTTAATTGGCTTGAATAAAATTGTAAATTGTCCTTGGTGTGTAGAATAGTGTTAATGATCGCTGGTCGGCACCTGGACTCGGCGGGCTGACGGGCCTGTTTCTGCCCTGTGTCTCCAAAGTAAAGAAAATTTTAAAGGGTATCGAAAAAAAAATGAGCTCGTCGTAATTAAATGATCATTGTAATGAAAGTGATAAGTGGACAGTGAAGAAAGAGAAGAAAATAGATGACAGGAGACAGAAGGAGAAAAGGATGGGAATGAAAACATGTGGAAAGAGGGTTGCAAGCAGCATTTTGATTCGCCCAAGAGCGAGCGTCTGTGTTGGATGAGAATGTGGATGCAGAGTCCTCAAGGCAATGACAGGGGTGTGGCAATGGGTCTAATACTGAAACATGGCAACCAAGCTCACTCATTTAGCTTATATATGATATGGCTGAATGGCCACTTTCTGTCCCATTGTTATGAAAACAGTTGACCAGTTTACATTAGTTATGTGTCCAGACTGACAATTGTTCAAAACTAATTGGCATAACACTCATTGAAAGCCGCAGGAGCGGTTTCAGGAAATAGGAAAATTACCCAAGTTTGACATCCAGGTGCATCGTGAATCAGGAGCTGGGATTTAACACCAACGCTCAGTCCGCCTGGGCCTATGCTATCTCCCGGTTGCCAAACATTTTAACTCCCCTTCCCATTCCCACACTGACCTTTCTGTCCTGGGCCTCCTCCACTGTCAGAGTGAGGCCACATTCTGATTAGAGAAACAGCACCTCATATTTCACTGGGCAGCTTACAACGTTAATGTCTCTAATTCCTGCGCTCCCTCTATCCCACCTCCCCCACCCTAGTTGTCATACCAGTTCCATTGTTTGCATCTTTGTACCCCTCTTGTTATCACACCTTCCCCAACCATTATGGGGCTCCTCCCTTCCTGAGGTAATCTGTTGCCGGCCCTGATTTGTTGTGGACTTTTCTCACCTCCTGCCTCCTCCCCCTTTGCATCTCCGATTTCTGGATTCTCTCCCCAACTAGAAAATAGTCTACGCCTTTACTCCTATTACCAAAATGCACAACTCCACACTTTGCTACACTATATTTCATCTGCCACTTCTCTGCCCACTCTCCCAACCTGTTCAAGTCCTTCTGCAGAGTCCCTGCTTTCTCAATACTACCCGCCCCGCCACCTATTTTTGTATCATCCGCAAACTAGGCCACAGAGCCTTCAATTCCCAATTGAAATATGGCCTAATTCCACGGCTATCACTTGTGACTTTACGACCTTATGAAATTAGGGGGCCCAGTGCCATCAAATGCTTATCATATGTTAACCCACTCATTCCTGGGATCATTCTGGTCGACCTCCTCTGGACCATCAGAACCAGCACATCCTACCTCTGATATGGGGCCCAAACCAGCTCACAGTTGTGCTCTACCTGAAATGGAAAACTGATCGACACTTAATGCATAGAGTCACGGGTGCTAACTTCAGTTGTGTGGACAAGCTATAACAATTCCCCATGTATATAATAAAGATATCAGGAGCTTGTGTTGGGGAAGCTAGCATCAATCAACCAGCACCCTGCTGTGTTTGTTCTGGTTTAAAAATGTAAGCAAGTGCATTAGTCAAGCAGTGAGCTGAAACTTAGTATGAACTGGGAAGAGGAGAGAATGTGAGTAACTCCCCCTGTCAAATACAAGCAAAGCCAGAACACAAAGCAGCTTCTTATTTTTTTTAAAAGACTGTTGTCGGATGATAATACCGCAGGGAGTAAACGTGAAGAAACAAAGGATGGAGAAAGTGCAGAGCTCTTAGAAATGCAGAGGGATTGATGAGGAAAGTGAAGTACCAGGAAGAATGTATAACGCAAAGAATTACAGCTATTTCATGGGGAACTAAAAACCTCAACACTCAATCGCATTATTGCTTCACCCTTGTACCCTTGCGTTAGATAGAGCTCTTAAAGATAGCGGAGTCAAGGGATATGGGGAGAAGGCAGGAAAGGGGTACTGATTGTGGATGATCAGCCATGATCACAGTGAATGGCAGTGCTGGCATGAAGGGCCGAATGGCCTACTCCTGCACCTATTGTCTATTGCCACGGGTAAGGTGTTCACTCACTGATGGAAGGGGGTCTTGCAAATCTTATGAGGCGAGGATTTTTCATTTCATTGAGACTGGAGGGGTTTGGTTCAATGCTTTGTTGCTCTGATTCATATTTTCAGCATGCGTTTTCAGGGATCCACCAACTGCAGGATCATTTTCTTCAGCCTCAGTGTGCATTGAGAGGGTTTACTGGGAAAGGGGCAACGTGAGAATCTTATTCCGTGCATATGCTGGGGTTGGACAGAATGAGGAACGTTGGACAAAAGCACAGTGTAGAAGGTTGGAGAAATCAATGAAGAATGGGGACTTATTAGGAGAACCAAGTGTTGTTGAACCAATACTATAGCCATGGGCAAGGCAATAAAGTGTTAGAGAGAGAAAAGTGAAGCAAGGCAGATTGAAGAATGGCAGAAGGAACCAAGGTCCAGAATTTGCAGAGAAATATTGTTGTGTCTCAGAATGTTTTCTCCTGAAACCGCTGACAGTGTGGAAACAGGCACTTCGGCCCACAGCGATCATTAGCGTTATCCTACATACGTGTTTGGAGGAAAATGTACAAACTCCGTACAGACAGCACCCATAGTCAGGATCGAACCCGCGTCTCTGGCACTGTAAGACAGCAACTCTACTGCTGCGCCACCGTGCCGCCCTAAAGTTGTTGGCTACACTTTGCTGCAACTTCTCTGACTGCAGTTCCGCAGTGAACATTAAACTTGTGTCAAGTCCTCAGCACCTTCACTGAGCAACCTTCCAGCTGAACCTGTTAGATCTGCTCAAGAAGGTAGTCCATTCATTCCAATGGAGAAGGGTAGCAGTGGGTCAGAGTGTGATCAATACTTTTGAACTAATTTACGATGTGTTGTATTGTCCTTTTTAAAATAATCAGTTTAAAAGTTTTAAATTAATGTGAGAAATAGCGATACCGTTTGACATGTTTGACAGCCCAATTCTTCCATGTTGGATAAGGTGCCTCATTTAACCTCGTCCCATTTGCCAAGGTTAGGCCCATATCCCCTGGTGGTGCCACCAGCAGTGGCTGCCTCGCCAACAATGTGTCTGCCCTTTCTTCTTTCTGTTATTTTTAGTATGTGTTTAGTATGTTTTAGTGTTCCTTGGTTTGTTTTATGTGGGTGGTAAGTTGGGGGGAAACTTTTTTTTCAATCTCTTACTTCGACGGCGATGCGATTCTTTTCCTTATCGTATCTCCGTCTGCACTGCGGCCTAACATCGTGGAGATGGCGGCCTTTCCTGGAGATCGACCAAGCCGCGTGTGTCTGCAGGACATTAACATCGCGGAGCTTGCGATCCCTTTCCCGGGGGTCAAAGCTCCATCCGCGGGGCCTGTGGACTTTAACATTGTGAAGCCCGCGGTCTCTGGTAAGAAGAGGCCGATTCGGGAGCTCCATGCCGCGGAGAGAGTTTCAACTGCCCCGACGCGGAAGTTTCGATCACCCCGACAGGGGCTTTGATCGCCGGCTGCGGGGGCTTTGATCGCCCCGATTGTGGATGGTTTGACAGCCCCGACCGTTGGAGAACAAAGAGGAAGAAGTTTGAACTTTATTGCCTTCCATCACAGTCTTCTTCTTTCATGCCCTTATGCTTTATAGTGGCTCGCCACTGCTGTACACATCGTTGCGCTACTGGAGTGTTAAGTGCCAGGTCTGCAGTAGTACATGGATTATCCAGCAATGGGCATTGCAGTCGGTGTTGCATTGTTTGGGTCTGTGTGCCACAGTCGCAGGTTGTTGTACCCTTGATGTAGCCCCATTTGTGCATTGTCACCCTTGACCGCCCGACCCCGGTTTGCAGTCGGTTGAGACATCTCCAGTTCGGCCAGTGTTCATCCGCACCTGGTGGTAAGCACTCTGCTGCTGATTTGTGCCCATCTGGGTGGAAATATGGACAGTGGCTAGTCTGTTCTTCCACATCTGGAGGCGAGCTTCAGTTGGTGTTGTTTTCAATGGGGTGATGCTGGTGAGGAAGCTCTCACAGGATTTTAACCGCCTAGGAGGGGGCACATGGCTGCGTAATGGATGTGTATCGACAGTCAGATGTTTCAGATGCTCTGTCCTACTTGCAACAGCTCTCCTGATGTCTGGGGGAGCGATGCCAGCCAGTTGGTAGACGTTGTTTATGTTCGTAGATCGGAGGCAACCAGTGATGCTACAGCAGCTGGCATTCAAGGATGAGTCAGGCTTCTGTGCATGTGTAGATCTCTCCCAAGTAGGGCAGGTGTATTCTGCAGCAGGAAAGCAGAGTGCTAAGGCTGTAGTACATACTGTTGTTGGGTTGGCACCCCATTTGGTGGTGGTGAGTTTGTTCAATATGTTGTTGCGGGTGCCCACTTTTGCTTTAGTTTTTTCCACAAGTGCCTTGAATGTTAAGCAGCGGTTGAGTGTAACTCCAAGGTAGACTGGGGTTTGGGCAATGTGTTAGTGGGAGTCCAGACCATGTGATGTGTAGTTGATGGTTAGCCTCTTGGTTCCTCAGGTGGAATGCACAGACCTGTGTTATCAATGAGGAATGTGGACTACTCTGAGGTGGATGTTTATGTTAAGTATAGCCTGAGCTATAGGGAGAGGTCGAGCAGGCTAGGACTATTCCTTGGAGTGCAGGAGGGTGAGAGGTGATCTTATAGAGGTCCACAAATTCATGAAAGGAATAGATGGGGTAGACGCACAGAGTCCTTTCCCCAGAGTAGGGGAATTGACAACCAGAGGACATAGATTTAAGGTGAAGGGGGAAAGATTTAAACGGAATTGGTGTAACTTTTTTACATAAAGGATGGTGAGTGTATGGAACAGGCTGTCAGAGGAGGTAGTTGAGACAGGTACTATCGCAATGTTTAAGAAACATTTGGACAGGTACATGGATAGGAAAGGTTTAGAGGGACATTTTGCTAAATTGAGACAGGTGGGTCTCGTGTAGATGGGATATGTTGGCTGGTGCGGGCAAGTTGTGCCAAAGGGCCTGTTTCCACACTGTATGAATCTAAGAATCTATGACACCTTGTGTTTTGTTTAGGAGCACGATACCTCTGGTGAAGTTGCACCTCCACATCAGTCTGAAGAAGGGTCACAACCCGAAATGTCACCTATTCCTTCGCTCTGTAGATGCTGCCTCACCCGCTGAGTTTCTCCAGCATTTTTGTCTACCAAGGAGTATATAAAGGTAAGTTTCTAGTCATGACAAAGATAGGACTGACATCATGTTCTCATCCGAGAAAAGGAAGAAAGTAGCGGAAACAGGTAGGGAATAATTCGCATGGATACTGTAATCATACAAATGTTTCACAACTCTCTGCTGATCCTCCTGTAGTTTTTTTTTACCGGTATTCAAAGGCAAAATGTGTTAATACCGACACTTAAAACCACACCGAATGATTTAATCTATTCATAGTCTCTTGATGTGAGCACAGGGTGTGTGACATTCTAGTGCTAAGAAAAATCACACAAGAAGTAAGTTTCCTTTTTGACCATCTGCACCGGTACTTGATTCCATATGTTTCCATTCTCTTTGCAAAAGTTCTGTCTGAATCACCTGTTTACTTCAGAGTATTGTTAGATCATGATCTTTGATTTGACATTCATGATTATAATGCAAAAAAAAAAAAATAGATATCCAGCACTTTGGCTTACCACATTAAAGCTGTACCATTGCAGTATCTTCTGTTATTTCAATAAATAATCACACACAATGTAGGAGAGTGTAGCACAGAAACAGGGCCTTCAGTTCATGATGTCTCTGCTAAACATGATGCCAAGATGAGCTAATCTTATCTGCCTGCACATTATCAATATCCCACCTTTCTCTGCACATTCTCCCTGTGGCTTTGTGGGTTTTCTCCGGGTGCTCTGGTTTCCTCCCACATACCAAATATATGCAGCTTTATAGGTTAATTGGACTGTAACATTTACTCTAGTATGTAGAGAGTGGGTGCAAAAGTGGGATAGTGTGAATGGGTGATCGATGATTGGTGTTGGCTTGATGGACCCAAGGGCCTGTATTCATGTTGTATCTCCAAAACTAAACTAAACCTTTGTGCACAGCTGATTTGGCACCGAGTCATGGAGTCAGTGTCATTAGGTTATTGCACCACAGAAGGAGGCAGATCACATATCAAAATCACACCAGCTCCTAGGAGAACAATTTAATCAGTCACATTTCAACCCTGCAAGTGCCCAGCAAGTTTCCTTTTGAAATCGCTCACTGCTGCTTCATCCAACACCTTCGTAGCTACAACCTCACATCCCTACATAACTTATATCCATAACCCCTGACACTCGTACTGATCAAGAATCTCTCTATCTCTGCCTTAAACATAGACATTGACTTGGGCTCCACAGCTAGGGTTATCAACTTTCTCACTCCCAAATAAGGGACAAGAGGTGGTGTGCCTTGATGGTGTGGGTATAGTGCAGGCCCAGCCTGAAGTCTCTGAGGGGGCTGGCAGCTAGCAGATGGTAACAGGGACCTTCTTCAAAAACAGAGAGAGATAAAAAAAACAACAACCCTGAATAGGTCAACAAATCCAATATATGAACCATGGATACATATCTTCAGTGTTATATATGAAATATAACACCAAATTATAACAAAGCATAATACAGAGAAGAATCTGACTACGTCAGACATGAAATAACACCAAATAACCTTATCTGTATGTGCCTATAGAGTAGACATATAATCACTGCAAAAGAGAAAAAGAGGGAGGGGACTCGTCAAGTTGGTTCACATGCTTGATCAATGGTGTTTTATCATTAATGTCTTATTATTGTTAATGTTTAGTGTTTTCTGAGTCATTCGTCACTGTCACTGTATGTCATGTTGTTACGTGCATGGAGCACCAAGGCAAATTCCTTGTATGTGAATACTTGGTCAATAAACTTACTTATTTACTTACTTACTGAAGTCTACTATTTCCATGGATATTTCTTCCTGCTCTTGACTGATTCAAGCAGTCCTTTGTCCTTGTGCACAGCCAGAGAGAAGTCCTTACATGACAAGTCACAGTTCACAGATATTTGAAGTTGATTTTTGATCAGCTCTGTGCTGCATCCGTTTCTTGAGTCTGTCCATTAACTGGTCATCAGAGAGAAGATCCTCTCTACAAAGGTATTTGGCAATCAGTCAGGAATCCTGGTGACTGCACAGGACTGGCAGCTTTCTGTAGACCTGGTGAAACAGCTGAAGTTCCCACAGCACATTGCCACGACCACCCTGAGGCCAGACATCCTGGTCTCAGAGGCAACCAAAAACATCGTCTTGTTGGAGCTGACAGTGCCGTGGGAGGACCGTCTGGAGGAGGCCCACGAGAGGAAGATGACTAAGTACGAAGAGCAAGTCATAGACTGCCGTAAGCAGGGCTGGAAGGCAAGGTGTGTGCCCATCGATGTTGGCTGCAGTGGTTTTGCAGGATAATCGCTCTACACAGACTTGAGTGCACTGGGCATCAACGGAGTGGCGAGGAGAAGAGCCATCAAGAACACCACAGGGGCAGCGGAGAAGGCCTCGAGATGGCTCTGGATCGGGAGAGGTCCATGTGGAGGAGCAAATGCCACCGGAACACAAGTCGTGGTCTGATCAACCACGGCTGGGTCGCCTGGGTGAGGGTGTCTAATGTTGAAAGACCCGAAACACCCAATGACCCCAGGTTACATCACTGATGTTGTGTTAAGGAGCATCAAGAGATGTATTTTATCAAAATGAGCGTGGCATACTGAGGACCAATGAGACAATCGTGAACATGTTGATCAACTTGGCTTTCCCTATGTTTTAGAAAACTGCCACTTACTTCTCACTGGTGGATTTTGTGGTATCCTCTCTGGCTTTCTGTATCTCTTCCTGGCTAGCACAGAACTCTTCATAGAGTTGGTCTATATTGACGTTCTCTGTTATTTTGTGGGCAGCCCCCTCCTACTCCAGGTCAGTGAAGGAGAGCTCCTCATCGAGGCCGAACGCTTTCAGTTTCATCATTACATTTTCTGGTGAGAAATCAAACCACAGAGTCATAGAACTTCACAAAGTCCTGTTGCTGTTTAGACCTTTGTGCAGGCACTTGTTTGTCCACCAGCTGCTTGGCCTGGTATCCAAAAAGTTGTCCTATTTCCGCTGAAGCATCTTCATTTTGAAATTTCGGACTTCCTCGTAAACATCTGTGATGCAGCGTTTTGTTTTCTCCAGCTGTTTTACGAGTTAGTCAAAAACACACCCCACATTTTGGAAAAACCACAGATAGATTTCAGTAGCTCCAGTTTTTTCTTCCCTCAAAAACCCGCTCCAGTGCCACAGGACAGGTCTCAAGGGACCTGAAGTAATGACATAAGAGCGGGCCAGCTTTGCAGGAGCCGTTCGACGGCTGGATGAAGAGAGAGACATCGTGTGCAAACATGACATAGAATTTCACGCCACTCAATGTCAACAAAGGCAAAAAATGAACGCAGTTTCTCTCTTCGGGAATCAGATATTGAGAAGTGGCTGTAGACCTTTAGAGCAATTGTCTCAATATCCACTGACAGCTGATCACAGGCGTGCTTGCAGGCGTTATGAGCTATGTGAGCTGGGCAATTAGCTTTCAGAATGTGATTGTTGGCACTGCTCAATAACTGGTAAACTGAGTGGTGTCTTCCAAAGTTTACATTGGCATGATCTGCTGCATAGGCTGTGACGTGTCTAATATCCAGTTCATACTTTTCCAGACAGCTCATCAGAACTTGATGTATGCCATTTGCAGTTTCATCACTGTCTTCATAAAAGTCAAGTCACTTACACTGCACTCCATCAGACACAGAGAAATATCTCACACACGCTGGAAACAGTTTTCTATCTCCCTTGTTTGAGGCATCGTGGCAACTGAGAAATACGCGGGTTCTGCGGGGCTCACCTACTTCGGTCGGGGACAGATCATCCATAATATCCCGCACAGTCTTTGGTCCCAAATCATTAATTGTAATCATCTCAGCTTTCGTTCTTCCCAAGTGCACCTTCTTCACAACATTTGAGTCAATAAACAAAGCACCGTTGAGCTTAGCAAGATAGTCAATGCTGTTGCAGCTGAGTCCATGTTTAATCGTATGGTACATGTACGAGGCTTCACTTGCCTAGATTTTGTCATTCTCCGCAGTATATTTCACGAAGAATGCACCAATATTGCTTGCACCTTTAGCTAGTGTGGCCTTCTTGTGCACTCCTATGGAAGCATGTTGAGTTAGGTCATTCTCACCTACTTAGCCAATTAAGAATTCCCGACGACATAAAGTACAGAAGGCCTTTGTTGAGTCACCGCTGACAGGCTTAATCCACATCTTTCTTGATTCCTATTGCTTGTTATAGCTGCACAGTCTTTTCTTTTTTGCAGGTTTATCCATATTTGAACATGCCAACCCGACTGAACAACACCAGAGGTAGACAAAAATGCTGGAGAAACTCAGCGGGTGAGGCAGCATCTATGGAGAGAAGGACTAGGTGACGTTTCGGGTCTTGAAATTCTCCAGTATTTTTGTCTACCTTTGATTTTTCCACCATCTGCAGTTCTTTCTTGAACAACACCAGTCATTACTGAAACTTGTTGTTTTGGCAGGAATTGGCAAATGTTGGCAAAATATAGCGTATAACTGTTGCACATAAGGGGGCCTGTGATTGGATGACAGGTGAATCATTCATGCGTGACGTCAACAGCACGTGCAACACGCACGCACGCTTTTGTGTCAGATCTAGGATCTGTCTGTAATCGTGCCCTCTGGTGATTAGAGTATAGATGCTCCTCGACTTACGATGCTTTGACTTACGATATTTCGCCTTTACAATGTTGCAAAAGCTATGCACATTCTGTAGAAACCGTACTTCGAATTTTGAATTTTGATCTTTTCGACGAACCAGGCATGCAACTGACGCATGGAAAGTGACAGGACGTCAACCAAATCACCAAGTCCGGGGTAATTCATTGACCGACTTGGCCGTGGCTGGGTCAATGATGAGTTGGCCCGAGTGCTTGACTGCACACGAAGCCCAGCCGGCGTGCCAGCTGAGGAGTTTTGGCCCGCACAACGTTGCGTGCAACCTGCAAAGTCCTGCACCCGGGCCAAAACTCCTCAGCTGGAGCTTTGTGTTCTGTTGCACGCAAAGTCCAGCACCTCATCCAACACATAATCCGATGATTGGCCATGAGAAGGAGTAGTGTTGGTGTCGGCGGTAAGCGAAGGTCCGAATGTCGAACAGCAGGCCGGGCTGCCAGCCGACGGGGCCACGGGCGAGGCGCTGCTGCTGCCCCTTCGACCCAAGTAGCACCAGTCAAATACGGGACAAGGACGGTCCCGTATGGAACAAACCAATTTAGCCCAAAAAACTGGATGGCCCGGCTAATACGGGACATTTGGCAACCCTAAACACAGCCTTCTGTGGCAATGTATTCTGCACATTCACCATCCTCTGACTAAAGAAATTCCTCCTCATCTCCTTCCTACAGGGACATCCTACAGGGAGGAGGAGGAGCCATCTTGGTGAACGGCTGCTAGCAGCAGCCGTCCGTCTTAAATTCGTTTTTTTTTTAGTTTTTAGTGAGTCCTGTTTTTTTGTTTGTAGGGGATATGGTCTTTTAATGTGGGGGGGTAGGTGTTACTTTATTTATAGGTCCCTACCTGGTCGGTGTGGCAGCCTTTTTTCCGGGCTGCCCGTCGACCCGTCGTCGTGGCCTACCAGCGGGCTTGGAGCGCCGTTTCTTGGCAGGAACCACCCAGCACCTCGGCCTGCGTGGCGGCACTGCATTGGAGCGCTGGAGCGCTGGAGCGGAGCGGAGCGGGCGATGCCTTGCCTGGGTCGCTGCGCTGGAGCTCTGGCGAGCTGGACCGCCGTGAGCAACATCTCCGGGCTGCGGGTTTGCGGAGCGGAGAGGCGGCGTGCGGAGAGACGGCGTGCGTAGAGGCGGCAAGGCGGCAGTGAGGAGAGCGGGGCACCGACTTTTTCATCTGGAGCCTAGGAGCGCCAAACCGGCGCGGCCTTGTCGGCTTCGGCAGCCGCGGGCTCCAACCAAGAAGCGGCCGTTCCAAGTGGCCCTGCCGCCGAAAGGACTCTCCCGACGCCGGGGCAAGACCACCCGGTGAGAACGGCCAGGGACATCGGGCCTCCGTAGAGGCAACTGCGGTGGCCCCAATAGGCCTGACTTTGTGGTGAACATGGGGTGGGGACTGGACATTGTGCCTTCCTCCACAGTGCTATCCACTGTGGGGGGATGATTTTTAAAATTTTTTTTTTTTGTCTAACTGTAGTCTTGTAGGTCTGTGTCCAAGATGGCTGCCGTGAAGAGAGAGTGGACGCTGGCACGATTTGGTTGCCGCTGCTCTCTCTTCACACTGTGTTTTTGATTTTCTGTTTTTGGATTGAATTCTGTTTTTAATTTGTGTCATTGTGATGTCTTTAATTACTTGTTTTACTCCGATTATATGTTTTTATTCCGATTACTATGTAAGGTGTCCTTGAGATTTTGTATGAAAGGCGCCCATTAAATATAACATTTATTATTATTATCCTTTTATTCTGTGGCTATGGTCTCTGGTCCTAGACTCTCCCCCTAGTGGAAATATCTTCTCCACATCCATTGTGTCCAGGCCTATAGCTAATGTCCCTGGACCTAGGATCCTGGTAAACCACCTCTACGCCCTCACATGGACCTGCCCATTCTCCCTCAAGCATAATGATCAGATCAATTGGAAGCTGTACTCTAGGTTGGCCTATCCACAGATGGCACAACGTGCTAAATTTGACTGCACTCCAGGGATCCGTCTTAGAAACATAGAAAACATAGAAAATAGGTGCAGGAGTAGGCCATTCGGCCCTTCGAGCCTGCACCGCCATTCAATATGATCATGGCTGAGGCAGAGAAGATTGAAGGGAAATTTGATGGATGTTTACGTTACATTTGATGGTGGTTTACATGTGGTAAATAAATTAAACATGGCAGCACTGTGGCACAGCTGGTAGAACTGCTGCCACACAGCACCACAGACCTGGGTTTGATCTTGGGCTTGGGTGCTGTTGGTGTGGAGTCCGCATGTTCCCCCTGTTCTCCTTGTAGGTTTCCTTCGGGTGCGCAGATTTAGTTTAGTTTAGAGATACAATGTGGAAACAGGCCTTTCGGCCCACCGAGTCTGCACTGACCAGCGATCCCCACACATTAACACTATCCTCCACACACCAGGGACAATTTGCACATACACCAAGCCAATTAACCTACAAACCTTTATGTCTTTGGAGTGTGGGAGGAAACCGAGGATCTCGGAGAAACCCACAAAGTCACGGGGCGAACATCCAAATTCTGTGTAGACAGCACCCGTAGTCAGGATGGAACGCAGGTCACCAGCTCTGCAAGGCAACAACCCTACCGCTGCGCCACCGTGCCACTCGTGCGTGTGCTCCGGTTTCTTCCCACATCCCAAAGGTGTGCGGTTTGGTAAGTTAGCTGGGTTCTGTAAATTGCCCCTTGTATGCATGGTGTGGATGAAACAATGGGATAACATAGAACAGTTACATGGATGGGAAAGGTTTAGAGGGATATTGGCCAAATATGGACGTGGGACTAGTATAGATGGGGCATCTTTGTTGGCATGGGCAAGTTGGGCCGAAGGGCCTGTTTCCATGCTGTATGACACAATGGCTCTAACGAGTAACAATGGGAGTCGTGGAGTCATTTGGTTGCAGGGCCATTTCCATGCTATATCTTTCAATGATTCAATGAACTGGATACCTAGAGAAAGGATACAGTTTTAAATGTTGATCAGATATGTGGGGGATGTGAGGATATGCCTTCATTTAGAGAGTTGTTATGATGTATAATTCACGGTGTGCAAACCAGGTATAAATAAAATCAATTGGTGCATTGAAAAAAGAATGAGATAGGCACTTGAGAGGGAATGATTGAGAGAGTATAGCAAAATTATGCAAGGGATGGTATTGCCTGAATTTTGGTTTAGTTTAGTTTAGAGATACAGCGCGGAAACAGGCCCTTTGGCCCACCGAGTCCGGGCCGATCAGTGATCTCCGCACACTAACACTATCCTACACACACGAGGGACAATTTACAAATTTATCAGGTCAATTAATCTACAAACCTGTATGTCTTTGGTGTATGGGAGGAAACCGGAGCACCTAGAGAAAACTCAGGCAGGTCCCGGGGAGAACGTACAAACTCCATATAGACAAGCACCCATAGTCAGGATCGAACCCGGGTCTCTGGCGCTGTGGGGCAGCAACTCTACCACTGCGCCACCGTGCCGCTCTGATTTCTCCCCATGAGTCAGCACGGGCCTGATGGGCTGAAAGGTTATCTCAAGGAGTTGATGATAGGGGAAGAGTCATTGTAATTCTATTTATCATCACAGACAAATCCATTGAAGAAAATGAAACCTGTCTCAACACCTGGGTTTCAAATATATCAGCCTTTGAATGATGCAAGGCTGTGCAACTTCACAATATGTTCTTATATTATTAACTCACTATCTAGAGGATAAAAGAACATATTGCAAAATTCATTAGAAGAAATGGAAGAGATTGTGTCTCGTGGTGTATCAAAGTCTCTGGGACCTGAGCTTGATTCTAATCCTCGCTGCTGACTACAATAGTCAGAAGTGAAATGAGTTTCACACAGTCTCGGGCCAATCCCTCGTCATTTCGAGTGCATGACATTAAATTGCTGTAATTCAACACAGATTGTTACTAAATTGGCAATCTTATTCAGAGAAGCAGTGAGGATGGCTGGCGTGAGGAATGGAAATGTCAACCTGCGGTAATATCTCCTCAGGCTAGGGTTAAATTGCCATCTTGGGGGCAGGAAAATGGAAGGCTTTGCTTCGAATGTAAACCCAGCTACATGTGGCCCGTGAATGATTGATGCCAGCACTTGATCTAGAAGCCAGTGAGGAGTGGTATTGATTGCCACATTATATGATGAAGGAGAATTGCAAGGCCATTTGGAGCAGTTACTTGTTCAAATGCAGCAGGCCCAGAGGTGAAGGGACTTCACATCCAACAATGTTAAAGTGCTGTCAACACAAGCGATACACGCGGCAGGGAGAAAGGTTCTGTTCGAGACATGGCGAACTTCAGGCTGAAATTAGAGTCGGGGACATATCACCAATTTCAGGTCCCATATCCGAGGAAGGATGGGGTGTGCTGGTGCTGGAGTGGGTCTAGAGGAGGTTCATGAGAATTAACCCAGGAATGAGTGAGTTAACTTATGATGAGTGTTTAACGACGCTGGGCTTCTACTCGCTGGAGTTTAGAAGGATGAGGAGGGACCTTGCCAAATAGTGAAAGGCCTGGATATAGTGGATATGGAGAGGATGTTTCCACCAGTGGGAGAGTCTAGGACCAGAGGTCATAGCATCAGAATAAAAGGACCAGAGAGGCCCAGGAACCGTTACAGAGGGAGGAGCGCCCAACTCTGCAACGTTCCATTTGCAGTTCACACTTCAAATTAAGTGGGCTTGAGGAAGCCGCTGATTATTGGAAGCGGACTAGAGGAAGCAGCTGATTGGCTTGTATCCAGGGTAAGGCTTTGTATTGTATCCAGGATAAGGGGGGAGTATGAGGGCCAGGGCAGTTTACTGTTCTGGATGTCAGATTTGGGAGGTCTAGGAGTCTGATAGCCCTCCTGACGTCCACATCTGCGCCAGGTGCGTCGAGATGGGGCTCCTAAGGGACCGTGTTAGGAACCTGGAGCAGCAGCTCGATGACCTCTGTCTGGTCAGGGAGAGTGAGGAGGTCATAGAGAGGAGTTATAGGGAGGTGGTCACTCGAACACCACGGGAGGCAGACAAGTGGGTCACTGTTAGGAAGGGCAAGGGGCAGAGGCAGGGACTAGTGAGTACACCAGTGGCTGTACACCTTGAAAATAAGCACTCATGTTTGAGTACGGTTGGGGGGGGGCAGCCTACCTGGGGGTAGTGACTGCGGCCGGGCCTCCGGCACAAAGACCGGCCCTATTGCTCAGAAGGGTAGGGAAAAGAAGAGGAGGGCAATAGTAATAGGGGACTCTATAGTTAGGTAGTTTGCCTCCCTGGTGCCAGGGTCTGGGATGTGTCTGAACGCGTCCAAGATATCCTGAAATCGGAGGGAGAGGAGCCTGAGGTCGTGGTACATATAGGTATCAACAACATAGGTAGAAAAAGAGAAGAGGTCCTGAAAGGAGGATTTAGGGAGTTGGGAGGAGAGTTAAGGAGAAGGACCAAAAAAGTAACATCTCAGGATTACTGCCTGTGCCACGAGAAAGTGAGAGTAGGAATGGAATGAGGTGGAGGATAAATGCGTGGCTGAAGGACTGGTGCAAAGGGCAGGGATTCAAGTTTCTGGATCATTACGACCTCTTTTGGGGAAGGTGTGACCTGTACAGAAAGGACGGGTTGCACTTGAACACGAGGGGGACCAATATCCTGGCGGGGAGATTTGCAAAGGCTACTGGGGAGACTTTAAACTAGTATGGTTGGGGGGAGGGACTCAAATTGGGAAAGCTAGCAGTCAGTGTGTGAGGCAGGAGGCAGAGAAGGGAAGCACTCAGACCCAAAATGTAGGGGAGAAAGAAGAAAAAGATAATAAACAGAGAATAAGAGGCGGTGGGTTTCTTAAACGCGTATATTTTAATGCTAGGAGCATTGTAAGAAAGGTGGATGAGCTTAGAGTCTGGATTGACACCTGGAAGTATGATGTTGTGGCGATCAGTGAAACATGGTTGCAGGAGGGCTGTGATTGGAAACTAAATATTCCAGAATTTCGTTGCTTCAGGTGTGATATAATTCGAGGAGCAAGAGGTGGAGGTGTTGCATTGCTTGTCAGGGAAGATATTACAGCAGTGCTTTGTCAGGATAGATTAGAGGGCTCGTCTAGGGAGGCTATTTGGGTGGAAATGAGAAATGGGAAAGGTGTAGCAACACTTATAGGGGTGTTTTAAAGATCGCCTAATGGGGAGCGAGAATTGGAAGAGCAAATATGTAAGGAGATCGCAGATATTAGTAGTAAGCACAAGGTAGTGATTGTGGGAGGTTTCAATTTTCCACACATAGACTGGGAAACACATTCTGTAAAAGGGCTGGATGGTTTGGAGTTTGTAAAATGTGTGCAGGATAGGTATTTGCAGCAATACATAGAGGTACCTACTAGAGAAGGGGCAGTGCTGGACCTCCTGTTAGGAAATGAGACGGGACAGGTGGCGGAGGTATGCGTTGGGGAGCACTTTGGGTCCAGTGATCACAATACCATTAGTTTCAATATAATTATGGAGAAGGTCAGAACTGGACCTAGGGTTGAGATTTTTGATTGGAGAAAGGCTAACTTTGAGGAGATGCGAAAGGATTTAAAAGGAGTGAATTGGGACATTTTGTTTTGTGGGAAGGATGTAGAAGAGAAATTGAGGACATTTAAATGGTGACATTTTAAGAGTACAGAATCTTTATGTCCCTGTTAGGTTGAAAGGAAAGTAAAAATTGGAAAGAGCCCTGGTTTTCAAGGGAAATTGGACACTTGGTTCGGAAAAAGAGAGAGATCTACAATAATTATAGGCAACATGGAGTAAATGAGGTGCTTGAGGAGTATAAAGAATGTAAAAAGAATCTTAAGAAAGAAATTAGAAAAGCTAAAAGAAGATATGAGGTTGCTTTGGCAAGTAAGGTGAAAGTAAATCCAAAGGGTTTCTACAGCTATATTAATAGCAAAATGATAACGAGAGATAACATTGGTCCATTAGAGAGTCAAGGTGGACAGTTATCTGCAGAGCCAAAAGAGATGGTGAGATATTGAACAATTTCTTTTCTTCGGTATTCACCAAGGAGAAGGATATTGAATTATGTGAGGTAAGGGAAACAAGTAGAGTAGCTATGGAAACTATGAGATTCAAAGAAGAGGAAGTACTGACACTTTTGAAAAATATAAAAGTGGATAAGTCTCCAGGTCCTGACAGGATATTCCCTCGGACATTGAGGGAAGTGAAAGAGGAAAAACCTGGACCCACTGCAGTTCGCGTACCGCCACAACAGATCAAAGGTGGATGCGATCTCGCTGGCCCTCCACTCCGCACTGGACCACTTGGACAACAAAAACTCATATGTCAGGCTGTTATTCATCGATTACAGCTCGGCATTCAACAAAATCATCCCCTCCAAACTGGTTGCCAAACTCGCAGAATTGGGTCTCTGCGCATCTCTCTGCAACTGGATCCTCGACTTCCTCATCCACAGACCACAGTCTGTTCGTATTGGTGGAAATGTGTCAGCCTCGATAACAATCAGCATGGGAGCACCTCAAGGCTGCGTGCTCAGCCCCCTGCTGTACTCACTCTATACCCATGATTGCGTAGCCAGCCACAGTGCGAACTTCATCATCAAGTTCGCTGACGACACCACTATTGTGGGGCGTATCACTGATGAGGATGAGTCAGAATATAGAAGAGAGATCGAGCAACTGTCCATATGGTGCCAGCGCAATAACCTGGCCCTCAACACCAGCAAAACCAAGGAACTGATTGTGGACTTTGGAAGGAGTAGGAGCGGGACCCACAGCCCCATTTATATCAACGGGTCGATGGTTGAAAGGGTCAAGAACTTCAAATTCCTGGGGGTGCACATCTCTGAAGATCTTTCCTGGTCCGAGAACACTAACGCAATTATCACAAAAGCTCATCAGCGCCTCTACTTCCTGAGAAGGTTACGGAGAGTTGGTTTGTCAAGGAAGACTCTCTCTAACTTCTACAGGTGCACAGTAGAGAGCATGCTGACCGGTTGCATCGTGGCTTGGTTCGGCAATTTGAGCGCCCTGGAGAGGAAAAGACTACAAAAAGTAGTAAACACTGCCCAGTCCATCATCGACTCTGACCTTCCTTCCATCGAGGGGATTTATCGCAGTCGCTGCCTCAAAAAGGCTGGCAGTATCATCAAAGACCCACACCATCCTGGCCACACACTCATCTCCCTGCTACCTTCAGGTAGAAGGTACAGGAGCCTGAAGACTGCAACAACCAGGTTCAGGAATAGCTACTTCCCCACAGCCATCAGGCTATTAAACCTGGCTCGGACAAAACTCTGATTATTAATAACCACTTTCTGCTATTTGTACTTTATCAGTTTATTTATTGATGTGTGTATATATTTATATCATGGTATATGGACACATTTATCTGTTTTGTAGTAAATGCCTACTATTTTCTGTGTGCTTAAGCAAAGCAAGAATTTCATTGTCCTATACATGGACACATGACAATAAACTCACTTGAACTTGAACTTGAACTTGAAGTTAGTGTAGAAATAGCAGGGGCTATGACAGAAATATTTCAAATGTCATTAGAAACGGGAAAAGTGCCGGAGGATTGGCGTACTGCGCATGTTGTTTCATTGTTTAAAACGTCAGTGGTGGGCAAATTAATGGAAAGGATACTTCGAGATAATATATATAAGCATCTGGATAAACAGGGTCTGATTAGGAACAGTCAACATGGATTTGTGCCTGGAAGGTCATGTTTGACTAATCTTCTTGAATTTTTTGAAGAGGTTACTCGGGAAATTGATGAGCGTAAAGCAGTGGATGTTGTCTATATGGACTTCAGTAAGGCCTTTGACAAGGTTCCTCATGGAAGGTTGGTTAAGAAGGTTCAATTGTTGGGTATTAATGGTGGAGTAGCAAGATGGATTCAACAGTGGCTGAATGGGAGATGCCAGAGAGTAATGGTGGATGGCTGTTTATCAGGTTGGAGGCCGGCGACTAGTGGGGTGCCTCAGGGATCTGTGTTGGGTCCACTGTTGTTTGTCATGTACATCAATGATCTGGATGATGGTGTGGTAAATTGGATTAGTAAGTATGCAGATACTTACTAAGATAGGTGGAGTTGTGGATAATGAAGTAGATTTTCAGTCTACAGAGAGATTTAGGCCATTTGGAAAGTGGGCTGAAAGATGGCAGATGGAGTTTAATGCTGATAAGTGTGAGGTGCTACATCTTGGCAGGACAAATCAAAATAGGACGTACATGGTAAATGGTAGGGAATTGAGGAATGCAGTTGAACAGAGGGATCTAGGAATAACTGTGCAAAGTTCCCTGAAGGTGGAATCTCATATAGATAGGGTGGTAAAGAAAGCTTTTGGTGTGCTGGCCTTTATAAATCAGAGCATTGAGTATAGAAGTTGGGATGTAATGTTAATGTTGTACAAGGCATTGCTGAGGCCAATTCTGGAGTATGGTGTACAATTTTGGTCGCCTAATTATAGGAAGGATGTCAACAAAATAGAGAGAGTACAGAGGAAATTTACTAGAATGTTGCCTGGGTTTCAGCAACTAAGTTACAGAGAAAGGTTGAACGTTAGGTCTTTATTCTTTGGAGCGCAGAAGGTTAAGGGGGGACTTGATAGAGGTCTTTAAAATGATGAGAGGGATAGACAGAGTTGACATGGATAAGCTTTTCCCATTGAGAGTAGGGAAGATTCAAACAAGAGGACATGACTTGAGAATTAAGGGACAGAAGTTTAGGGGTAACATGAGGGGGAACTTCTTTATTCAGAGAGTGGTAGCTGTGTGGAATGAGCTTCCAGTGGAAGTGGTGGAGGCAGGTTCGATTTTATCATTTAAAAATAAATTGGATAGGTATATGGACGGGAAAGGAATGGAGGGTTATGGTCTGAGTGCAGGTAGATGGGACTAGGGGAAAATAAGTGTTCGGCACGGACTTGAAGGGCCAAGATGGCCTGTTTCCGTGCTGTAATTGTTATATGGTTATATGGACATTCCTTTAGGAAGGAGAATAGGAGGAATTTCTTTAGTCAGATGGTGGTGAATACTGGAATTCAATGTCAATGAAGGCTGTGGATGGTGTCAATGGATATTTTTAAAGCTTCTTACTTGCAGGAGTATAACAGCCTGTAAACATGGTTCAGACAGATAATATAGAATTATTTAAAAAATCAATATTAATAGCCACAATACAAGTGCAAAAAACACCAAAGTTTTCAGTGCAAACAAAGACAGTCCATGGAAGTTCATAGTTTAGTTTAGTTTAGAGATACAGCACAGTAACATGCCTTTCAGCACACCGTCCACCCCGACCAGTGATCCCCATACACTAGCACTATCCTACACACTAGGGACAATATATAATTTATACTAATGCCAATTAACCTACAAACCTGCACGTGTTTGAAACCTGAGCTGCCAGAGAAAACCCACACAGTCATGGGGAGAAGGCAGATCTCTGGTGCTGTTATGCCCCTGTCCCACTTAGGAAACCTGAACGTAAACCTCTGGAGACTTTGCGTCCCACCCAAGGTTTCCGTGCGGTTCCTGGGGTTTTTTGTCAGTCTCCCTACCTGCTTCCACTACCTACAACCTCCGGCAACTAACTGCAACCTCCGGCAACCGCACGGAAACCTTGGGTGGAGCGCAAAGTCTCCAGAGGTTTCCGTTCAGGTTTCCTAAGTGGGACAGGGGCATAAGGCAGCAACTATACCGCTGCACCACCCTAATTGAGGTTCATGTTGAGGAAGAGGCTATTCTTGATCACAGTTGGTCGTGGTCACAGTTGTTAGTCTCCTACACCTTCTTTGTGATGGTAGAAATGAAAAGAGAGTGTGACCAGGGTGAGTGGGTCTTTGATGGTATTGCCTGCCTTTTAGAGGCAGTGCGTCCTATGGTGAGAGGTGGGAAGGTCATCATTTAGGAGTCTCCATCCAATTAACTAACCCACCATTTCATAAAATGTGAGATGCCCACACTATGGATTGCTTCTCGCATTGTAATTGTTATATTTAGTTTAGTTTAGAGATACAGAACGGAAACAGGCCCTTCGGCCCACCGAATCCGCACCAACCAGCGATCCTCGCACATTAACACTATCCTACCTACATACACTACGGACAATTTACACATACACCAATCTAATTAACCTACAAACCTGTACATCTTTCGAGTTTGGGAGGAAGCCAAATATCCTGGAGAAAACCCATACGGACACGGAGCGAACGTACTAACTCCATACAGACGGCACCCGTAGTCAGGATGGAACCCAGGTCTCCGGTGCTGCAAGCGCTGTGAGGCACAACTCTACCGCTGCTCCACCGTGCCGCCGTATGACTGTTGATGTTACTGTGTGTGAAGAGGACTTCAGGCAGCTATTAGAATATTCACTCAGCAAATAGCAAACAAATCTATTTAAAAATAAGCTGTACGATGTGTACCAAGCAACAGAGCTCGGCAACTTGTTAGAGAAGTCTGGTGATTTCTAGTCCAGAATACCATTGAAAGAGAGGATGCATAGTGGAAACATTATGTGTAATATCAATCCCCTGTGGTGCAATCTTCAAGCTTGAGAATGAGCCAATCATCTCCGATAAGATCAAAAATTGCAGTGCCACTATATATTCATTTCATCTTCTCTCACTTGAATCATAGAATGAGGCCACTGTTGTGGACTGTGGCTGTCCACTAATTCTGGGGAGATGTACTTTTGACCTTAAACATTATCAATGGTACACCCGAACTTGATTGTTCTTTAATTTGGGTCATTATAACTTTGGGTGGCACGGTGGCACAGTGGTAGAGTTGCTGCCTTACAGCACCAGAGACCCGGGTTCGATCCTGACTATGGGTGATGTCTGTATGGAGTTTGTACATGCTCCCTGTGACCACGTGGGCTTTCTCCGGGTGTTCCTGTTTCCTCCCACACTCCATAGACGTACAGATTTGTAGGTTAATCTATCTATCTCTGCCTTAAAAATATCCACTGACTTGGTCACTACAGCCTTCTGTGGCAACAAATTCCACAGATTCACCACCCTCTGACTAAAGACATTTCTCCTCATCTCCTTCCTAAAAGAACGTCCTTTAATTCTGACGGGGTGATTGGTGGTCGCGGTGGACTCGGTGGGCTGAAGGGCCTGTTTCCGCACTGTATGTCTGAAGTCTTAAGTCTAAAAACTTGGCAGATTTTTTTGCAACTATATTCCATCCTGACACTAATGAATGCACTCCCTTGTACAGGCTTGGGAGGTCCCTGGGGAGAGTACCCCACAATCTCTACTTGACAACATGGTCTACATAGGATATAGAACAGTATACATAAAACATAGGGCAGTACAGCCCAGGGACAGGCCCTTTCATCCATAATGCCTGTGCAGAACATGATGCCATTTTACACTAATCTCATCTGCCTGCACATAATCCATATCCCTTCGTTTTCTATACATGTGCCTTCCTAAAAGCCTCTTAAACCCCACTATCATACTAGCCTCCACCACCACCTCTGGTAGCACGTTGCGGGCACCCCCCAAACACTTTGTAAAAAACTTGCCTTGCACATCTCCTTTAAACTTTGCTCCCAAAGCTATTTGGCCTTTGACATTTCCACCTTAGGGTAAAGGTTCTGTCTGTCCAATCTACCTATGTCAGTTGTCCATCATTCTCCATCAAGCTTCACTTGTCCCACCAGAGGCCGGATCATCAGCCATCACAGGACTCACAGGGACCATGGTGGAAGCAAGCTGTCCTTGAACCTGAGAGACAAAGTCAAAGTCAAATTTATTTGTCACATGCGCCTGAAGTTGTAGTGTAATGAATTTGAATTTCACTACATCAGAAGAAGATGTTTGGGAATACTAGATGCTGGTGTTCCCATCATTTATTATCTCTGAAATAACAATGAGATCCCTTTGTTGTTTGAACATGGGAGTGTAGCCAGAGAAAAGATGCTTCCCCTAGTGAAGAGTTGTAGAGTTAGGGATCATACATGTAAGATAGTCATGAGTATATCCAACAGAGATTAGTTATTCATTTAGTGAGTGGAAAACGTTGACACTGAGCATAGCTGAGGGAAATGTTATGACTAGAGCCAGGATTTTGCCATAAATGCCATGTGCCTTTTCATGCCTTTTTTGATGATTTCACCAGGATAATGCCTTTTTCACGATCGAGTGCCTAAATCTGCCTTTTTTTGCCGTTTTGCTCAAAGGTCGTGCTATTTTCTCTACTTGTATCGTGATTTCTTGGATCTTGGAAACTTTATTGTCATTCAGACCTTTCGGTCGGAACGAAATTTTGTTGCCTCGCAGTTATACATATAATAAAGTAACAAAACACACAATAAACACAAATTTAACATCCACCACAGTGAGTTCACCAGACACCTCCTCACTGTGATGGAAGGCAAAAATCTTAAGTCTTTGTCTCTTCCCTCCTTGTTCTCCCTCTGCGCTGAGGCGATCCAGGCCTCCGATGTTGTGACCCCCACCGAGTGATGGTGCTTTAGTCCCGCAGCTCAACCGTGCTTCGCGAACGGGCCGGTTCAATCTCCGTGGCCCGGGGTGGTCGAAGCTCCCGCCCTCCAGTCCAGTGGAAGAAGCTGTTGCCACGGGAGCTCCAGAAAAACAGGTCACCAACCTGTGACCTGTGAGCTTCTGACGATGTCGTCTACTAGGCCCACGGCCGAACCTCCAAAGTCGGGTCGCTGCCGCCGTCAATTTCAATGACGTTTTCTATGTTATCATATTAATATTAATGTTATTATTAACGTGTTCACATAGTATAACTTACTAGAAAATTTCCACCACCGGAGCGAAACCGGTTGGGCCACCGTCGGTCATTCATTTGTTCATGCCGCTGCCCACTGGTTCAGCCTTCTCCAAGATCTATTTAAGAAAGAGCTGCAGATGCTGGAAAAATCGTAGGTAGACAAAAAATGCTGGACAAACTCAGCAGGTGAGGCAGCATCTATGGAGAGAAGGAATAGGCGACGCGTCTGGTCGAGAACCTTCTTCAGACTGATGTGGGGGGGGGGGAGTTGGGAAAAAGAAGGAAGAGGCAGAGACAGTAGGACTAGAAGGAGAGCTGGAAAGGGTGAGGGGGAGGAGGGAGAAGACAAGGGCTATCTAAAATTAGAGAAGTCAATGTTGATATCACTGGGGTGTAGACTACACAAGCAAAATACCCAAGCTTGTCTCCTCACTACATTCACTGCTGGCTCCAGTCGCAAATCTGAGTTTGAGTGGTCTGTGCCAGGCATTCATTGATGCTGGAATTCCATTTGGAAATTGGAAAACAAATCTCTCAGAGTTTTTTTAGAGAAATACACAGAGGAACATATACCAAATGAGTCATAATTACGGAAAAATGATGTTGACATCAACTTCAACATTGTTGTGCAGAAAATTAGAGTTGAAGTTGCATGCAACATAATATGGATCTCAATAGACGAAACAACCGATGTTGTGAGGAGATATGTTGCCAATGTGGGCATCGGTACACTGGATGCAGGTCAACCATCAAAATGTATTTGTTGACATTGGAAGTATTGGAGAAGTCAAACAGCTCAACTATTACTTGGTTGTTTACATCTTCCATTGCTGATCTTTGGCCAGAAGATATAAAACACGAGAATGTTCTTCTGTTTGTGACTGATGCAGCTCCAAACATTAAAAAAGCTGCTCGTGCTCTTAAAGTTTTATTCCCCCAAAATGTTGCATTTGACATGCTTAGCTCAAGGACTTCATTGAATTGTCAAGCACATACATAGTTTGTTTCCAAATGTCGATCGCCTAGTTTCCAATGTCAAGAAAATCTTCCTCAAAGCATGTTCAAGGAAATGGCACCTGAGATTCCGCTACCTCCTCAGCCCGTTTTGACTAGGTGGGGTACATGGCTCTCTGCTGTACTCTACTATGCTGCAAATTTCGAAAACATAAAATAATTCGTCAACTGTTTTGAAGAAGAATCTGCTGCTGTCAGGATCGTCAGTGAAATCATGCAGAAAAAGTTCCTCCACCGCGATCTTGTGTTTATTGCTTCCAATTTTGCAAACTTCCCACAAGCTATCACTTCCGTTGAGAAATGTGGCAAAACATTAGTGAATAACTTGCAGGTTTTCAACAAAGTAACTGACGATATCCAGATAATTCCTGACGATGTAGGTAAAGATATACAAGGAAAAAATGTGAGAGAGTGATTTTAGATAACAAAGATCTTGAAGAAATACAAAACATAGCTAAAGTTCTCAAAGGTAGTTGTAATGCAC
The DNA here is from genome assembly GCF_010909765.2 of Amblyraja radiata. Classification (NCBI taxonomy): domain Eukaryota; kingdom Metazoa; phylum Chordata; class Chondrichthyes; order Rajiformes; family Rajidae; genus Amblyraja; species Amblyraja radiata. The sequence goes on from NC_045982.1 coordinate 31,599,606, forward strand.
AAGATATCGACATGAATATAGAGTCTGTAGCTTGTTTTGGGTATGCACCAGTGACCTCAGCTGAGGTAGAAATAAGTTTTTCACAACTGAAGCATATTCTGTCTGAGAGGCGGCATAATTTAACACCAGATAATTTGAAAAAATGCTTGTAATTATGTGCAACCAGGCAACTTTGGTCATTTAATGTAGAATACCTTTATATTATCATTTTTAACCATATTTTGGGGGTAGAAATACGTCTTTTTATGCCTTTTTTTTTGTCAATAAGTGCCTTTTTCATGCCTTTTTTGCAATTTTATTATGCTTTTTTGCCTGCCTATTTCAGAGTTTTTTAGCGCCTAAACATCCTGGCTCTAGTTATGACGTATTTAAGAGGGAACTGCTTGGGGACAGAGAAATGGAAGGGTAGTTTTGAATGACTTATGGAGAGAGAAAGGTTGAGTAGGATGTGAATATTGGCATTAGTCAGTTGGAATATCTGGCCTATTTCTGTGCTGTGGGCATAGAGCATGACAACTTCTCCAGGCCAGGCCAACCCCTACGTCACCAACCCAGTGTCACTGCCAGGTGTAAGTTATTGGGGCAATTCCTCCAAAATAATGGAAGAACTCGGATAATGACATGGACATTTTTAAACCAGATTTGCTGGCTGCAACGGAAAAACCCCCAATCCACAAAGGAAGAACAAGTTTTGAACCTGTCTGTGGGCCTGGGCATTACACGACTATGCGAATGGTGTGGGCAGGAAAGGATGAGACGGAGATAACGAGATTATCTTGGACACACAAAGGAAAGAACTGAGCCTCAGCAGACGGGAATAAACAGCCCAACAGCAAAACATATCACCATCGTGGATGACCCATCCATCAGGACAATGGGAGCCCATCTAGGCGGTGGGATAATGATCAGGCTGAGGGATCATGACATCAGCAAACCCCTTATCATCGGAAGCCGATTGTTCATGCCAGATCGAAACTGGGAATCATCAAAAGACCCTTTTGTCCAGAGGACCACCTGGGGGGTTTCAAGGGAGAAACTCAGGTATAAAAAGCAGGAGTCATGCCAGAACTCTCTCTCTTTCTGTTCTGCTGGACGGCTCGTGACCCTGCATCAATCTAGCTGTAAATACCCCAGTGACCTGGTGAAGTTCCCGAAATAGGATAGAGGTTGAGAGAAGAAGGGGAAAGGGGGGTGTACTTGCAAGTAAAATTGTGTAAAGTAAGTTTTACGACGTGCCCGATAGTTTTCCTTCCATAGTCTTAGTTTAAAGCATAAGTTTAGCCACGTATTATGTGGTGTTGGTGAGATTCGATTTCTCATTGTTTAATAAAGCCTGTAAATTTTAGACTTGCTTTGAGTCCATCTTGGTTTCTGTTTTCTCTCATCAGCACACTCTGGTCAAGTCAACCTTTTATCATATCCCACCATAATTCCGAGGTCTAGAACCCAGGGGAATCCCTTTTGTTGTATTCTCTCTCTTGGGAAACTGCTCGAGTGGGGTGGTGGCCGATTGACCCTCCGACAAGGGAGAGAATAACTCGGGCAGTTGGGGCCCGAAGTGGAGTAAAGGGAAACGAAACCCCTACACAGGACAATGGGCCTTTAAGGTCAAGATAAGGCTCTATACTTTTAAGAACTTAAACACTTAAAGGATACAAGATGGTGCCAGAAACAGGGTGACTCTGGCGTACTGCCTCAGTGTCATTGACTATTTTGTTTTTAGTTTAGAGATACAGCGTGGAAATGGGCTCTTCGGCCCACCGAGTACGCGCGGACCAGCGATCCCCGCACTTTAACACTATACTACACGTACTAGGGCCAATTTACGTTTATAGCCAGCCAATTAACTTACATACCTGTACTTCTTTGGAGTGTGGGAAGAAAACCGACGATCTCGGTGAAAACCCACACAGGTCACGAATGTACAAACTCCGTACAGACAGCACCCGTAGTCGGGATCGAACCCGGGTCTCCGGAGCTGCAAGCGCTGTAAGGCAGCAACTCTACCGCTGCGCCACTGTGACCGCCTATTCTCACACTATAATCTTACCTCTCTTGTAGCTAGTTATGATTGTGCTTCTGTGTGTAATTCTTACTGAATTATATGCAAAACAAAGAAGTTGCCTGTATCTGGGTACATGTGACAATAAAATACCATTGAATCATTGACTTAACATATCAATTTGTCATCTCTTTATTTCATGCAGATACAATCTGTAGCACATATTCTCCTCTTCAATATCCCTGAATGAATAAATTCCTCAATCAGAAGAATAGATTAGGTGTTTGCCCAGAGTCTCTTGCCCAGAGTAGGGGAATCAAGAACCAGAGGACATAGGGTTAAGGTGAGGGGGGAAAAGATTTAATAGGAACCCGAGCAGTAACTTTTTCACACAAAGGGCGGAGCGTGTGTGGAACGAGCTGCTGGAGGAGGTAATTGAGGCAGGGACTATCACAACGTTTAAGACATTTTTTGACAGGTACATGGATTGGACTGGTTTAGAGGGATATGAGTAAATCACAGGCAGATGCGACTAGTGCAGATGGGACATGTTGGCGGGTGTGGGCAAGTTGGGCCGAAGGGCCTGTTTCCGCACTGTAAGACTAGGACTCTAACTATGAAGTAGAGATCCATTTCCTCTTTCAATCGCTGTGTTTTTCCCCATTGCCTAGCCTGTAGTTTTGGGCCAATACAGGACACATTACATTAACTTTATCTGTGGTCATTAAACACAGCATAACTCAGATATTTATCATTGTTCTTTCTTTAGTCACACTGCATGTAGCACTGGCTGCGGCCAGGAGTATCTTTGTAGATAGCAATGTAATTCAACTAAAATGGTGAAGCGAAATATCTGCTGCATCACTTCACCTGACTGGATGCATAACATCTAAATCGGGTCTCCCTTCAAACATGAAGAACACCATTGTTGTTTACGGATCAAGTCTTATGGAATACAAGCCTCTAAAGCTATGTTGCACATTAAAATGCAAAGTGACAAGTCAATTATTAAAATGGTTTAAGTACATAATACAGGCAGTTAAGTGCATTTAAAGCTGGAAGTCCTGGAAGCAAACAGCAAGTCAGGATTTACTTTGGAAGAGGAAACAGAGTTACCTGAGCTGAAAGATCTCTCAACCAAATTCAACAATGCTATAGAAGAACAATTCTGAAGATGGTGTGGAGGCAGTAATGAACTGGAATACACTGTAGATAGACACACAATGCTGGAATAATTCAGCGGGACAAGCAGCATCTCTGGAGAGAAGGAATGGGTGACGTTGCAGGTCGAGATTTATCTTCAGATTCGACCCGAAACGTCACCGATTCTTTCTCTCCAGAGATGCTGCCTGACCCGCTGAGTTACTCCAGCATTTTGTGTCTATCTTCGATTTAAACCAGCATCTGAAGTTCCTTCCTACATTGGAATACACTGTGCTGGCTACATGGCAGAAGCAATGTATTCATCAAAATTATGATAGAACACAAGACGAGAGAAAAGATGGGTCCAGGAGAGCTATATATCACCGCAGTTCACAAGAATAGGAAGGCAACAGTGGCGCAACTGGTAGAGCTGCTGTCTCATGGTGCCAGAGATCCAGGTTCGATTCAGACCTCGGATTCTGTCTGCGTGTGGTTTGCACGTTGTTCGTATGACAGCATGGGACTCCTCTAGTTGCTTTGTTTTCCACCCACATCCCAAAGTAATGCAGGTTAGTTGGCCTCTGGAAATTGCCCCGAGTGTGTAGAGATTGGATGAGAAAGCGGGATAACAAAGAACTAGTGCGAACAGATGAACAAAGGTTGGCGTGTGCTGCAGATCTGAGATGTTCCATGATCCATCCCCCTGGTCCCCCAAATACTTGATCGTATGTACGGGCTGTGAATAAGATGGGCGTTGGTAAGCTGGAGAGGATCTGCAATGTAACAGCAGAGTAGTGAGGGAAGTAGACAAAAATGGCCTGGAAGAGAAAGCTCCAACAACTGGGAAATATGATTGAAGTTACACACAGAGGCTAGAGGACTGTGCGGATTGGCCAACACGATTTTCTTCATCGAAGATAGACACAAAGTGCTGGAGTAACTCAGCGGGTCAGGTAGCATCTCTGGACCAAATGGACAGGTGACGTCTTTAGTTTGGAACCCCTCTCTAGTCTGAAGAAGGGTTCTGCCCTGAAACGTCACCCATCCTTTTGCACCAGAAATGCTGCCTGGCCCGCTGTGTTAATCCAGCACTTTGTGTCTATTTTTGGTATAAACCAGCATTTGTAGTCCCTGACTACCAATTTCCTTAATGAGCCTTTTCTGTCTACTGGAACCCAAAATGACTTTTTCCATTTTGACCTCAGCCAAAATGAGTTTGTTATTCGTTTATTATTGTCACGTGTACCAAGGTACAGTGAAAAGTCATGGCGCTCCCGTGAGGGGCTGTGACGCTCCCGTGAGGGCGGCCTGGCGCGGGGCTGAGACTCTCTCGTGAGGGGCTGTGGCGCTCTCATCGGGGCGGCCCAGCCTGAGGGTGGAACGGCGCTCCCGTCGGGGCGGCCCAGCCTGAGGGTGGAACGGCGCTCCCGTCGGGGCGGCCCACCTCGAGGGAGGAACGGCGCTCCCGTTGTGGCGGCCCAGCTCGAGGGAGGTACGGCACTCCCGTCGTGGCGGCCCAGCTCGAGGGAGGAACGGCGCTCCCGTCGGGGCGGCGCAGCTCGAGGGAGGAACGGCGCTCCCATCGGAGCGGCCCAGCTCGAGGGAGGAACGGCACTCACGTGAGGGCGATCCGGCTCGGGGCTGGAACGGTGCTCCGGTGGCTGGGACGGCGTTCTGGCGGCGGTGACCTGAGTCCGGGGTTCAGCCGCGGGCCGGCGGCTGCGTCCGCTGGACTGGAGGGCGGCAGCTTCGACCACCCCGGGCCGCGGTGTTTGAGCCGGCCCATTTGCGGGGTTCGGTGAGCCACGGGACTGTTTGTACCATCGCCCGGTGGGGAATCGCCTCAGCGCAGAGGGAGAAGAGGAGGGAAGAGACTGCAGCCCTAAGATTTTTGCCTCCACCACAGTGAGGAGGTGCTTGGAGGACTCACTGTGGTGGATGTTAATTTGTGTTTAGTGTTGTTTATTATTGTATTATTGTATGTATGACTGCAGGCACAAAATTTCGTTCAGACCGTAAGGTCTGAATGACAATAAAGGAAATTCTAAATCTAATTCTAATTCTAATTCTAATTCTAATTCTAATTCTAATTCTAATTCTAATTGCATGCTTTCCAATTAAGTCATACACACAAGTACAGCAGGTGGAACAAAGAGACAAATATTAAAATATAAATATAAATATAAGACAAATATAATTTGAGACAGAAACCTGAAATGTGGTCTCTTTGGGTTAGATAATGTTCTAAGCTTCAATAATTTGAGAACTGGATCTCAATCAATGGCACACGTCTTCCAGGGGTTAATAAACATTATGAATTGATTTGAGATCTATTGATTGGAATTTATTGAATTGATTTGATCTATTTTTTTTATAGATCTATCGATTTTGTTTTTCATTAAAATAAAATCATATTCAAATGCTTTATGAATTGATTTGTCTCTAAAGATTTTTTATTTTTAACGTTAAAAAAACAACATTTAAATGCTATTCAGCAATATAATTTGTACTGCACTCAACGCAGTTGTAGAAACACAAAACTACGAACAAGGTGAACACAAAGAGACTTAACCTGTAAAAGCTTATCTTCATGAATATGTGAAACATAAATAAGATGAATAAGGGGCAGAAGTAGATTGTGTAAAGCAGGATAAGACAGGAAATATATGCCACCCACACACACAGCCTTGTGTTTAACATGTCTCTCACACACCAGATGTCACATTTTGCAATTGTTGAAAAAAACAATGCGAAGAAAAAGAATGAATATTAACTATTTTATCCCAGGTTTTTCTGTACTAGAGTTCCCAAGCTTTTATTTAAATGGTGAAAGCAATGTCATTTTGGATAAGGCAGCTCCATGAAGGGTTTCATGGCTGTTGGTCTCATTTATGCCGTGCCCTTCGGATTTTGATCTAAAATAGGATTCATGGTCTGAATTGCATTTATCTTTGACTTCACAGATAGCTGTGACCGATGGCCTTAAAGATCAAATAATTGCATATCAAGAAAACCCAGACTTTCTACGATTTTCAGATAGGGAAATGAAACAACACCAAAGCATACACAAGGTCGGAGATGACAATTATTTTATTTTTCCTTCCAGACAGGCATATGGAAGAAAAAAACTAAATTTGTGATCAAATGCCCAAGTCATTGAGCAAAAGGAACTGGAGTTTCTTTCTGTAATTGGAATCACAATATAAAGGGCGGCACGGTGGCGCACCGGTAGAATTGCTGCTTTACAGCGTCAGAGACCCTTAGTTCGATCCTGACTACAGGTGGTGTCTGTACGGAGTTTGTACTTTCTCTTCTTGACCTGCGTGGGTTTTCTCCGAAATCTTCAGTTTCCTCCCATACTCTAAAGACGTACAGGTTTGTACGTTAATTGGCTTTATATAAATGTAAAATTGTCCCTAGTGGGTATAGGATGGTGTTAATGTGCGGGGATCACTGGTCGGTGTGGACTCGGTGGTCCAAAGTGCCTGATTCTGTGCTGTATCTCTAAACTAAGCTGTTTGATTGAGTTTGGGCCAAACTGTCTCCTGATTATCGTGTTCTCCGGAAAATCATGCTGAATATCTTCAGATGGTGGAGCAGATTTTGTCCAGTGCTTTTATTTTCTGTGAAGTGCCCTATGGTTTTTATTAAATCTGTGCCATTTTTTATAAATCTTCTCTCATTTCACTAATGGCTTTCATAATCTCCGTTCACTCCCGAGTTGATCAAGTAATTTTATAAATGTAGATATTGATTCAGTGGATGGAATGAGGGAGCCAATTTGTGCACAGTCAGGTCCCAGAGACAGTGATACCACAATGAACAAGATTATTTGTTATTATTTCAGTGCAGGAAGGAACTGCAGATGCTGGTTTAAACTGAAGATAGACCAAAAATGTCGGAGTAACTCAGCGGGTCAGGCATCATTTCTGGAGAGAAGGAATGGGTGACGTTTCGGATTGAGACCCTTCAGACTGGATTCAGGGGTATTGGTTGAGTGATAAATAATTGTTAGGTCAATGGGACTACCTCTTCTATGCTCTTCTTCAAAGCAGCCCACATGTTGTCTTTCACTCACAAGGCTATGGAGCTCTGTACGAGTATCTGATGGGACTGCTCCTCAAGTTTTGGTTGCGTTTTAGCCCCACTATTTTGGTATTTGGCCACAAGGCCAGGAGTGGGCAGGGTCGATCGGGAGGATGGGATCGGTTTGCTCCTAGGCCTGGCCAAGATGGCTATTCGCGGGTCCAGGTAGTGGGCAGTCGATGGTCACACCAGAGTCGGCTGCCTGCCCCTCTTCCAGGCGTACTGTATGTCCGTGCTCATGGGCCCCTGGAGTGGGAACACACCACGGGGACTCTGGAGGCCTTCCATGAACGCTGGTCGCCGCGGGAGGTCAAGCATATTGTAGATAAAGATGCCACTATTGTATTATAATGGTTGCCTAATGAAATGTGACAATGGAAAGTCTTTGTACTTCTGGTACACTGTAAATTGCAATTACTTAATAAAGTCCCTATAAGGGAAAAAAAAGGCTATGAAGCTGATAAGGCTTTGACTTAATCCATCAATTGGACAGGTGGCACTTTAAACAGCATAACGCTCCCTTAGTACTACACTCGGAATATCTATGTAGATTTTTATACTCATTTCACTGGTATTAAGGTTTAGGTTTAGATTTAGGTTCTTTCTTGTCAAGGGTGTCACAGTGGAGCAGTGATATAGATGCAGCCTTACAGCACTAGAGACTCAGGTTCGATCTTGATACTCTGTATATTAACAAGTTTTTACATTCTTCCTGTAACTGTGTGGGTTTTCTCTGGGTGCTTCGGCTTCCTCCCACACTCCAAAGTGAGCCAGAGGGCCTGTTTCCGCACAGTGTCTCTAAAGTATAAAGTACCAAAGTACTGACGTGTGTGTACTGAGGCACACTAACCAAACTGATCAGATATACCAAGCATGAAAACAATCAAGGCAAACTCATGTACAATAGGTGGAGCAAAGGGGAAGATACAGAGTGCAGAATATAGTTCTCAGCATTGAAGCACAATTGTAGTACACCAGTTCCATAGACAAAGTCCAATATCCACAATGGGGTAGAAGTGAATTGGACTAGCTGTTGGAAGGACCGTTCAAAAGCCTTGTAACAGAGGGGAAGAAGCTGTTCCTGAGTCTGCTGGTGGACTTTCTCGAGCTTCTGCACCTTCTGCCATTCGGGAGCCGGATGAAGAAGGAATGACTGGGGTGAGACAAGTATTTGATTAAGTTGGTAGTTTCCCATGGCATCATGGTGTAGATGGAGTGAGCTTCTGGTTCAGAGTGAATGCTCCCAATAGAGCCATAACATGTCTTATCGGAGCCTGTTGAAGTTGGTGGGTGTGATTTTGATGAACAGGGCAGTACATTATAACAGTACATTGCAGAACCAGCTTGATAGACAAGCTGCTCCTTTCCCTAAATCATGTTATCTCTTCAGGGAACCATTGATGAGGTCTCCAGAGAGTTATTGCGGCAAGCGAGTTCAATCTTTCAAGGACTAGTTTAAAAATAAGGTGCCAATTCCTGTGCAGCACACCACGGGCAAAATGTTTCAAATATCCAGTCCATCTTTTAATTCATCTCATTAGAACTGTAGCACTGTGGCAGATAGAATGCCTTTGGTCATAATTATACTGGTGGGTTCTGGAGAAAGTTAGATTCACATCTTATAGTTTCTGTCCAATATTGTGGAGGGATGGAGGAAACTCAAGTTTTCTTAAGGTTTCCCCTGTGCTAGCTTAATCTCCGTAGGATGTTATGAAAAATAAAACACATCATGTATCAGCTGTCAAGAGGAGAGAACATGTTGAGTGAAATATTTTTGTGTTCAGATTATCTTATGCCAGGTCTGAGCAAATATAACTGAAGATCTATCATTCTCAGTAATCTGTCAAAATTCCAATTGATAAAACTCTGTCCAGCAAAGCGACCTAACTTTCAGTCAATGACCCACAAAGATCGACGTACAGTTAAACTATCACAGTGATTGTCTTATTTACGTATGATCCACTACCTATGAGAAGAGAGTGAGGAGGGCCGTCGGAGAGAAAAGGAAAAGGTGACATTATGGGACGAGACCCTTCTTCAGACTGAGAGTCAGGGAATAAGGGAAACGAGAGATAGAGATGGTGATATAGATATATAGACAAATGAATGAAAGACATGCAGAAAAGTAACGATGATATAGGAAACAGGCCATTGTTAACTGTGGGCTAAGTGAAAGCTAGTTACAGACAATGAGACTCAGACACCTTTACAGAACTGGCACTGCTGATAAACAAGCCTTCCCTATCCATATAAGAAAGGCTGAGGCCTTTTGAATACAGCTGACCAGGATAAGTCACAGGAATAAATTGCTGTGCAGCCAACTAACACCTCATTGTTCATCAAACTGGTAGTTTGATGTCAGATGTGGGCAAATTAATGGAAAGGATGCTTAGAGATAATATATATAAGTATCTGGATAAACAGGGTCTGATTAGGAACAGTCAACATGGATTTGTGCCTGGAAGGTCATGTTTGACTAATTTTCTTGAATTTTTTGAAGGGGTTACTCGGGAAATTGATGAGGGTAAAGCAGTGGATGTTGTATATATGGACTTCAATAAGGCATTTGACAAGGTTCCTCATGGAAGGTTGGTTAAGAAGGTTCAATTGTTGGGTATTAATGGTGGAGTAGCAAGATGGATTCAACAGTGGCTGAATGGGAGATGCCAGAGTAATGGTGGATGGCTGTTTGTCAGGTTGGAGGCCAGTGACGAGTGGGGTGCCACAGGGATCTGTGTTGGGTCCACTGGTGTTTGTCATGTACATCAATGATCTGGATGATGGTGTGATAAATTGGATTAGTAAGTATGCAGATGATACTAAGATAGGTAGTGTTGTGGATAATGAAGTAGATTTTCAAAGTCTACAGAGAGAATTAGACCATTTGGAAGAGTGGGCTGAAAGATGGCAGATGAAGTTTAATGCTGATAAGTGTGAGGTGCTACATCTTGGCAGGACAAATCAAAATAGGACCTACATGGTAAATGGTAGCGAATTGAGGAATGCAGTTGAACAGAGGGATCTAGGAATAACTGTGCACAGTTCCCTGAAGGTGGAATCTCATGTAGACAGGGTGGTAAAGAAAGCTTTTGGTGTGCTGACCTTTATAAATCAGAGCATTGAGTATAGAAGTTGGGATGTAATGTTAAAATTGTACAAGGCATTGGTGAGGCCAATTCTGGAGTATGGTGTACAATTTTGGTCGCCTAATTATAGGAAGGATGTCAACAAAATAGAGTACAGAGGAGATTTACTAGAATGTTGCCTGGGTTTTAGCAACTAAGTACCAGAGAAAGGTTGAACAAGTTAGGTCTTTATTCTTTGGAACGCAGAATGTTAAGGGGGGACTTGATAGAGGTCTTTAAAATGATGAAAGGGATAGACAGTTGACGTGGATAAGCTTTTCCCACTGATAGTAGGGAAGTTTTAAACAAGAGGACATGACTTGAGAATTAAGGGACAGATGTTTAGGGGTAACATGAGGGGGAACTTCTTTACTCAGAGAGTGATAGCTGTGTGGAATGAGCTTCCAGTGGAGGCGGTGGAGGCAGGTTCAATTTTATCATTTAAAAATAAATTGGATAGTTATATGGACGGGAAAGGAATGGTCTGAGTGCAGGTAGATGGGACTAGGGGAGAATAAGTGTTCGTCACGGACTAGAAGGGCCAAGATGGCCTGTTTCCGTGCTGTAATTGTTATAGAAACATAGAAACATAGAAATTAGGTGCAGGAGTAGGCCATTCGGCCCTTCGAGCCTGCACCGCCATTCAATATGATCATGGCTGATCATCCAACTCAGTATCCCGTACCTGCCTTCTCTCCATACCCTCTGATCCCCTTAGTTATATGGTTATATGGTTCACAGCTACCATAGAAATGTCTTTGTGAAACACAAAAAGCTGGAGTAACTCAATGGGACAGGCAGCATCTCTGGAGAGAAGGAATGGATGACGTTTTGGGATCGAGACCCTTCTTCAGACCCAAAACGTCACCCATTCCTTCTCTCCAGAGATGCTGCCTGTCCCGCTGAGTTACTCCAGCATTTATGTAATATATTTTTTTATTAAAGGTAATCAATTACAAAGCTTCAAACAACTTTATATCAAATTAATTCAATTTGCATTAAGTAAAACACTAATAATGCTTATCTACTATTTTTTTTTAGAAATAATGATAGAAAAAGAATAGAACAGTTATAAATCATTAAGAGAGTGATTAAATAATAATTTGATTATATATAAGAAAGAAAAGAGAAACCAAAAAAAAAAAAAAAAAAAAAAAAATGAAAAACCACAATATGTATTGTTAATAACACTACTACAAGTGATAGTATCAATAAAGACATATATGTTAATTCCAATATAAAAATGAATTATTCTCACCAAATCCCGCAGGGTGCACGCCGAGCTGTGTTGCCAAGAACAGCTACTTCTCTAAATACTGTATATATGGAGACCATATCTGTTCAAAAGAATTATACTTGTCCAATAGGACAAATCTAATTCTTTCCAGATGTAACGTCTCCATCATCTCTGCTGCCCACATTTTGGTTGTGGGGGATAATGTTCCCTTCCAAAATTTCAATATGATTTTTTTCCCAATTATCAAACAGTAATCAAAGAAATTTCTTTGATTTACTGTAAGTGATAGATGTAAATCCGGAATTCCAAATATTATTAGCTTTGGGTTAGGGTCCAATTTAACTTTGATGACTTCAGAAATAACTTTAAAAATTTCTGTCCAGTAATAATTCAATTTAGGACATGTAACGAAACTATGTATTAAATTTGCCTCTGCTTTCTTGCACTTATCACAAATAGCGGAGAGATTCGGAAAAATACTATTTAATTTAGTTTTCGAATAATGTAACCTATATAATACTTTAAATTGTATCAATATATGTCTGGCGTTTAATGAACACCGGTGTATTCGTTGTAGACTTTCTTCCCAGTTTTCTTTTGTTATAGCCAATCCCATTTCATTTTCCCATGCTTGACGATATATTTCCGTTATTGGATTCTCCTTATCCAAAATGATGTTATATATATAGGCTATTAATTTTTCTGTATTTGGATATAAATTAAACAGTTCGTCTAACAGTCCTGCTTCTTTATTTTTATAATCTTGTGTATTGGATTTAATATAATCTCTAATTTGTAAATCAGATTCAGATTCAATTTTAATTGTCATTGTCAGTGTACAGTACAGAGACAACGAAATGCATTAAATGAATTATTCTACCTAAATGAAAATACCTAAACAAATGTTGTGGAGACAATCCATAAATATCTTGTAACTCCTGGAATAAAAGAAATTTTCCTTTTCTATAAAGGTGTTCTATCCTTGTAATTCCTAAATCATCCCATTGTTTAAACCCCCCATCTAATATAGCAGGTTTAAACAATGGGTTATTCATAATTGGTAATCTAAATGAGAGATTATCCAAATGTAGAGTCTTAACTATTTGTTTCCAAATATGTCTATTATTATATATTATTAGGTTGTCTTTATAATTTTTTTTTTGTACTTCCGTTGGTGCAAAAATTATCGAACCTACATTGAAAGGTAGACAGTCTTCCTTTTCTATATTTAACCATGTCGGTTCATGATCCATATTTACCCACCAGAAATTCATATTCTTAATCTGAGCAGCCCAAAAATAATATAAAAAGTTTGGAAGTGCTAATCCTCCATTTATCTTAGCTTTGCATAGATGTTTTTTATTTATTCTGTGATTTTTATAATCCCAAATAAAACTATTGACAATATTATCAATTTTTTAAAAAAAAGTTTTTGGAAGAAAAAAAGGAATAGCCTGAAACAAATATAACAACTGTGGTAGAAATACCATCTTTATGGCACTTATTCTACCAATCATGGATATAGGAAGTGTTTTCCAATATAAAATATTTTTTCTAAGTTTATCTAATAGTTGAGGATAGTTGGATTTTATTAATGAGTTATGAGTTTTAGTTACGTTAATCCCTAAATATTTAAGTTTGTCTGTAACTACTTTTAATGGGTATTGTTGTAATGTATTTAGATTTATTCCTGTTATTGGCATAATCTCGCTTTTATCCCAATTAATCCTATACCCAGAAAATGCACCAAACTTAGTTATAATGTTTAGCAGGTTGGGAATACTAATTTCCGGTTTTGTAATATAAATCAAAACATCATCTGCATATAAAGAAATTTTATTAATTGTTGTATCAGTATTATAGCCATATATTTCAGGTTCAGATCTAATTTTTTCCGCCAATGGTTCTATCACCAATGCGAACAATAAGGGTGATAACGGACATCCCTGTCTGCATCCCCTAGAGAGTTTGAATTTGGCTGATAAAATTTGGTTAGTCAAAATTCTTGCAATAGGATTCGAGTATAAAATTCTTACCCATTTACAAAATCTATCCCCCAATTGAAACTTTTCCATTATATTAAATAAATACATCCATTCCACCTGATCAAACGCTTTTTCTGCATCTAATGATATAACCGCTAGTTCCGTATCTCGTATTCTTTTTGAATATATAATATTAAACAAGCGTCTGAGATTATGGGATGAATAACGTTTTGGGATAAAACCTGTTTGATCATAATGTATTAATTTAGAGATCACTAAACTTAATCTCCTAGATAAGACCTTAGTTAATATTTTTTGGTCTGTATTTGGTCTGTATTTAAAAGGGCAATCGCTCTATATGATCCAGGATCTTCCAAATCCTTATCTATTAGATTCATTTAGAGATTCTGGTAATTTTCCTTGGTCATATGCATATCTATACATTATTTGTAATCTTGGAGAAATCAGATCTTGAAATTTTTTATAAAATTCTGCACTCAGGCCATCCGGGCCCGCTGCTTTTCCGTTCTTTAGCGAACTAATTGATTCTATAATGTCTTTTACTGTTATTTCAGCATTTAACAATTCTCTACCTTCCTGATCTAAGCTATTGATTTGACATTCTTGTAAAAATATTTCCATACTATCTGTTTGTCCTGTTAGTTTTGACAAATAAAGATTTTTATAATATTGTAAAAATCTATCATTAATATCTTTTGGAGTAATCAGTATATTTCCATACTCCAGCATTTATGTGTCTGTCTTCGGTGTAAACCAGTTCCTTCCTACATATGTCTTTGTAGCCCACCCCATCGTAACAGAAACAGAAATCCTGGGAGTCACACCTTGTACCAAGTCCCACAGGATAACAGTCTGAAGAAGAGTCTCGACCTGAAACGTCACCCATTCCTTTTCTCCAGAGATGCTGCTTGTCCCGCTGAGTTACTCCAGCATTTTGTGTCTACCTTTGATTTAACCCAGCATCTGCAATTCCTTCCTACCCACAGAATAACATCTCTGCTCCAAGATTGCAATCATAGTGAACTTCAATCCATTCCCTGCAAATTCCATCAATAATGTGAAAGCTCTCCCATCTGTATAGTTTTAACTTGTTGTACTTTCACATACATTTAGAAATTAATCACATGGATCTGGATTCATAGCCTATATATTGGGTAACCAAGTAATTTCCTTAGATAGACACAAAATACTGGAGTAATTCAGCGGGACAGGCAGCATATCTGGAGAGAAGAAATGGGTGACATTTCGGGTCGAGACCTTTCTTCAGATTTCCACCCCTGGAATACATCAGTGAACCAGGTGGGTTCTTCTGGCAAGTCCCCATAGCAGTTGATTAGCTGAATTTTAATTTTCCAGCCCCCATGGTTTGATTGGAACTCATCTCTACCCCCTATCACACAAATTCAATATATTAACCAACTTGTTTGAATCATCTGTACTCAGTAGAATATAACCCAATGAAATTATTCCCAACATGTAATCTTCTAAGCGTTGATATCATTCAGGGACTAATATGCTCCCATGAGGCTCATCATTAAAGTTGGACCCCATGCTCAGGTAGTTTGACTATAGTTCTGTGCAACTGAAACATCCCTTACATTCATTCTGCATCAAAAACTATCCATTGAGATGGAAGTTGGACAGTTCATTGGCCTTTTTATTTTATTTTTTGTATTTTCTCATTGGCAATTAATGATGTGTTTTTGCCCTTCCAAATTTCTTTACACTTCAGATTCACTCAGCAAAGATACTCTGACTTTTCTCGCTGGGGTCCAGTATAACGGCACGGTGGCGCAGCGGTTGAGTTGCTGCCTTGCAGTGCCAGAGACCCAGGTTCAATCCTGACTACAGGTGCTGTTTGCACGTTCTCCCCCTGGCCTGAGTGGGTTTTCTCCGGGATCTTCAGTTTCCTTCCACACTCCAAAGACGTACAGGTTTGTAGGTTAATTGACGGGGTATAATTATATATTGTCCCTAGTGTGTTTAGGATAGTGTAAGTGTGCAGGGATCGCTGGTCGGCACAGACTCGGTGGGCAGAAGGGCCTGTTTCCGTGCTGTATCTCTAAAACAAATTACAAAATCACTAAATTTTCTTCAAGGAGGAGGGCCTTGAAACTGCTTCAGAATGGTTATAAGACTCTAAAGTGAATTAAGATTCTAACATGAATTCATCACCATTATGAGTGCCAATCTCAGTTATAATATGCATTTTCAAATCCTTCAAACATCTTCTAAACTCAAGGGAGTAGAGTTTATCAAACTAAAAGGCTGGCCTAGATGGCTCTACTATTAAATATGTATAACCCTCTTCACTTTGAAAATAAAATACTACCATGTTTTACGCTTTCCAATTCAATTCACCAAAATAAAAACAGAAAGAATACTAAAAATAATCAAATAATAATCTGTGGAGACAGAGCAAACAGACAATAGACAATAGACAATAGACAATAGGTGCAGGAGTAGGCCATTCGGCCCTTCAAGCCAGCACCACCATTCAATGTGATCATGGCTGATCATCCCCCATCAGTTCCCGTTCCTGCCTTCTCCCCATATCTCCTGACTCTGCTATTTTTAAGAGACCTATCTAGCTCTCTCTTGAAAGCATCCAGGGAACCTGCCTCCACCGCCCTCTGAGGCAGAGAATTCCACAGATTCACCACTCTCTGTGAGAAAAAGTGTTTCCTCATCTCCGTTCTAAATGACTTACTCCTTATTCTTAAACTGTGCCCCCTGGTTCTGGACTCCCCCAACATCGGGAACATGTTTCCTGCCTCTAGCGTGTCCAACCCCTTAACAATCTTATATGTTTCAATGAGATCCCTCAATAGCAAGAATGTCCTTCCTCAAATTAGCAGACCAAAACTGCACACAATACTCCAGGTGTGGTCTCACTAGGGCTCTGTACAACTGCAGATGGACCTCTTTGCTCCTATATTTGATTCCTCTGTTATAAAGGCCAACATGACATACGCTTTCTTCACTACCTGCTGTACTTGCATGCTTACTTTCATAGACTGATGTACAAGGACCCCCAGATCCCATTGTACTTCCCCTTTTCCCAACTTGACGCCATTTAGATAGTAATCTGCCTTCCTGTTTTTGCTACCAAAGTGGATAACCTTATGTTTATCCGCATTAAACTTCATCTGCCATGCATCTGCCCACTCCCCCAACATGTCCAAGTCACCCTGCATTCTCATAGCATCCTACTCACAGTTCAATTCAATTCAATTCAATTCAATTCAATTCAACTTTAATGTCATTGCACAAATACTAAGTATGGGTACAACGAAATGCAGTTTTGCGTCAGTCCGTAGTAGTAGTGCATATAGAAAAAAATAAAAATAAAGAAGATACAGAATAATCAATAATTTTGCCCACTAATCTCCTATGTGGGACCTTATCAAATGCTTTCTGAAAGTCCAGGTATCCACTGGCTCTAGCTTGTCCATTTTCCTAGTTACATCTTCAAAAAATTCCAGAAGATTAGTCAAGCATGATTTCCCCTTTGTAAATACATGCTGACTCGGACCGATCCTGTTACTGCTATCCAAATGTTCGGCTGTCTCATCTTTTAAAATTGACTCTAGCATCTTCCCCACCACCGATGCCAGGCTAACTGGTCTATAATAGTAAGATTAAACGAGAACTTACCAGTTTGAAGTTTGATCCGTATTTTATGAGGAGTTACGATGAGGGATTACGTGAAATGCCTGCTCAGCACGCATGCGCGGCATACTTCAAAGCAGCGGTGTGGAATCACAGATTGACACAGTTATTGAAATAAACATAGTAAAGAAAAGGAGACATCAGTTATCAGTTTGACCCATATTATTGAGGGTGGGAGCGGAGGGCACGTAATCCCTCATCGTAACTACTCATAAAATACAGATCAAACTTCAAACTGGTAAATTCTCGTTTAATCTTACTATTTTACTTCGGAGTCACGTGAGTGACTACGTGAAGACTTCAAAGCTCTGTGATTTCAAACCGTGTAACAGTTATTACTTCACTCACTGCCGAAGTCCTTGAGGGAGGAAGTGTGTTATCGTAATCAACCAATGAATCTGTTTGTAGAAAAACACATTGGTATTTTTTAACAATAACAACAAAGAAATTAAATTGCTCCCCTGGGCTTAAATTAAATATTTGCAGTCTGTAAAAATGTTTCTGCAAATAAAGCAGGTTTTGCAAACGGCTTATTATAAAAATTTCTGAACGGTCTTTCCCCCGACCATCCTGCTGTAGACAGGATGTGGTCTATAGGCACATCCATTCTTTTGGCCGTTGACGTGGATGCTGCCCTGGTGGAGTGAGATTTGTACATGTTAGTGTTTATCCCAGCAGCTTTTAGCACCTGCTTGAGCCATCTCAAAATCGTTTGGCTCGTCACCCGACCATAAGGTTTTTTATGACTGACCCACAAGGCTTTTCATCTCCCTCGAATATTTTTGGTTGTGTCTATGTAGGACAGTAGGTGGGTCATGGCACATAACCGTGGTTCTGGCAGGTAAGCCCGGAATTCCACGACTGGATTAGGTGTTCCTGGTCTGCTCTGTTTGATCAGTCCCTGGATAACGACAGAGATCTGGTCTGGAGCTGTGAGCATGCTGTCCAGTCACAATAGGTGTAGTGACTGGACCCTCTGTGCAGATACAAATGCCATCAACATGAGTGTTTTGAGCATAGATTGTTCCAGGTTGAGGGTTCTGGCTGGTGGCCATCCCCTGAGGGATGTCAGGACCACACTGACATCCCATATATGGGTGTACCTTGGTCTAGGGGGTTAGAGTTGTAAATACCCTTCATTAGTTTGACCACCAGCGGGTGGGACCCCATGGCCTGTTGTCCTGGAGCTGGTTTTCAATAGACAGACAGGGCACTTCAAGCTGTGTTGATGGCTGTGTAGCTGAGTCCTTCATCGTGGTGAAGGTTCGCCAGGAATTCCAGTACGTTGATAACTGTAGCGGTTGAGTAGGTGGTCCCTGTATCCAAGCAGTACTTCTCCCATTTTTTGATGCTGGACAAGTGCTGTTTTTTAGTGGATGTTCGGAGGGATGCTGACATGGTGTCGACGGTTTGTTCTGATAATCCCAGTCCCTGAAGTGGTTTGTGCAGAATCTGCAACCCAGGAGTTTGATTTTTGCATGGCATGGGTGGCTTGTGCCCGACAAAGGGTGTTAATAACTCTGGGTCACTGGGGAATACCATCGGAGTTTCAACAACCATGTTATGGAGTATTGGGAACCATGGCTGCATAGGCCAGTCGGGTACTATCAAAATACCTGAAGCAGAGTCCATTTGTATTGTGCGTAGTCCCCGACTGATGAGGCAGAAGGGAGGAAATGCATAGAAGAAGAATTTCCCCAATCCAGCGCGAACGCATCTACCGCTGCTGCCTCAGGTCTGGTTCCCAAGCGACATACATAGGTACCTGGTGATTTAGCCTTGATGGAAATAAATCGATATCTGGCGTGCCATATTGCTTGATAACTTTTGCACATTTTTTGGGGTTTAACATCCTTTCGATGTTGTCATTAAATTTACGTGACCTGGTGTCTGCCACTGTATTAAGCTTACCTGGCAGGTAAGTTGCTGATAGCCAAATATGTCTTTCGACACATCATTGCCAAATTGTGTTGACCAACTTGTCGCATGATACCGATTTTATGCCGCCCATATGGTTAATGTAGGCCACCACCGTAGTATTATCTATTTGTAACCGTACATGCAAGTGATGCATATCCTTTTAAACCATAAAAGTCACCCAACATTTCTAGATAATTAATGCCCAGTGTAAGTGGTAATGATGACTCTGGGTTAGTCCATCTACCACCTGTGCTGGATATGGAGTTAGTTGCTCCCCAGCCTTGAGCACTGGCATCTGTTTGGATAACCAACGTAGGGTTAGTGATGATAAAAGGGCTGAAAACTATGCCAAACGTTTTTTGCCCACCACTGTAGTTCTGATATTGCTTCACTGGGTAACTTCATGACACGATCATAATAACCTGTATGTCGTTCCGAATAGTGTAGCCGGAAATGCTGCTACCATTTTCCCAATTACTCTGCTACTTGTCGAATAGTTGGTCGTTCGTTGATTATTAAATTGTTGCATGATTGTGCCAATTCAACTGTTTTGTCTCTTGGCAATGTAACAGTCACGTAGACTGAATTAATTGGGAAGCCCAAGTAGTCCATGATTGTGGATGGCTTCAACTTAGATTTATCTGGATGTAAGACAATCCCAGGGTTTCGAACAACTGTTTGGTAGCTGATACAGCTAACATAGTCAATTCCATGGTCTTGCCTACTATTAAGATATCATCAAGATATGCCATGACAATATGTTTTTGTCTTCTTAATAATGCCAGAGCTGGTTTTAGTATCTTGGTGAATAATCTTGGGCTGATGTGAACCCATTGGGTAACGCTTTAAACTGCCATAGCTGCCCCATCCAGGTAAATTTCAGGTATCTGCGATGATCCTTGTGAATGGTACTGAATAGTGAACAATCTTTAAGATCAATGCTTGCCATTAAGTATCCTTTGGAAATTAGTTGTTTGGCAGTAACAACCGTTTCCATTTTGAAATGTATATACTTAACAAACATATTTAGTGAAGTTAAGTCAATGATGATGCGACATCCACCATCTTTTTTGGGTTTAGTGAATATATTTGATACGAATTCCAAGGGTTCATGTTTTCCCATGATACCCTTTGTAATTAGTCTCACCAGTTCAGCTTGTCCCTCACGTTTCTTTAACGGAGAGGGAAAACCCTCTGGGGTGAATGCTGAACTGGTGGCAATTTTTCTAGTATGAATTGTATTTTGTATCCACTAATGCCATTGAGTATATACTGATCACTCGTGATAGACTCCCGTGCTTCTATAAACAGGTGTAATCTCCTCCCTGTTAGTATTAAGCCCCTATTTTCTATACGCTGGTAGGAACCAGACCCACCTACCTCCATGGTTATGGGTATTTCTTCTGTTTCCTGCCAGTCCAACGAGTCTTGTACATTGTCTGACGTGGCGGTGATGTTGGGGGGTGGTGCATTTTCCATGGGGTCCGCTCTGGGCCCTGGTCTAAAGAAGACTTCCGGTGATAGAATGCGGACCCCGAGATTTCACCAGTCCCATATGGTAGACGTCGACTGATGGGGTGCTGCTGCTTAGGAATTATTGTTTTTGGTTTGCTGGTCTCGGGGACTGCCCTCATGAGACCGAAAGTTTTTTAAAGCCTCTTCCATAACCTTCATATGCTTTGTGAGGTTTTTGCCAAAGAGCAGTGGGTCTGGCTCAGTGGCTGGGGTTTTGCACAACCCCGCAAATTTAGGATTTTACTTCGGAGTCACGTGAGTGACTACGTGAAGAGCCCGCTCAGCACGCATGCGCGGCATTACGTTCAGCAGTGCAACAGCGGCCGCATCGGGAGTCAGGCGCTCCCGCTACAGGTGAAAGAACGGATCGTCAGGTAAGTTCTGAGGTCAGGTTTTCTTTCACAAGGAGCCTTCTGCTTTCAGGCAGAGAAGAAAGGCTCTTGGACAAACCTGTCCCCCGCTCGACTCCACGGAGGAGCGTTCCATCTGGGGGGGGGCAGCAACAAGGCGGTAGGACCGCTTACCCGGTACTCCGCTATTTCCCGACACCGTGCAGAGCCCAGCCCCGCTAGCGCATGAGCAGCGGGCTGGAAGATAAGCCACGGAAGAGGCGTCCGGCCGGTGGCTTCCGACTTGTCGGACAGGGACGTCTCTCCACCCGCACGGGGGGAAAAACAGCTGCCTGAAAAGACCTGTTCCCCGCTCGGGGGAGAGACAGCCGCCTGAGCCGCTTGGAGCGGCTCCTGGAGCAGGAGCTCCAGCGAGACGCGCTTCGTGAGGGGCGCTCTCGCAGGGGGAGTTCAGGCACTCCCTCCACAGTGCCTTGTGCACTGCCCATTGCTTCCTCCTTACCCGAGGGTAGCTTTGGTGACCAGGATTGGGCTGGTCAAGAAGAGGGGACGATGGCTGAAGATCTCGGGAGTATGCAAGGGGTGCAGTAACAGGAAGAGCTGCTAGGTGTGGTGGACCGCTACGTGGCAACCCCACGTGCAGGAGGCCGTTAAAGGCCAAACCAGCGGCCAGCATTTACCACCTCTCCAAACAGATGCCAGTGCTCAAGGCTGGGGAGCAACTAACTCTATATCCAGCACAAGTAGTAGATGGACTAACCCAGAGTCATCGTTACCATTTACACTGGGCATTAATTATCTAGAGATGTTGGGTGACTTTTATGGTTTAAAAGCATATGCACAAATATGCATCACTTGCATGTACGGTTACAAATAGATAATACTACGGTGGTGGCCTACATTAACCATATGGGCGGCATAAAATCGGTATCATGCGACAAGTTGGTCAACACAATTTGGCAATGGTGTGTCGAAAGACATATTTGGCTATCAGCAACTTACCTGCCAGGTAAGCTAAATACAGTGGCAGACACCAGGTCACGTAAATTTAATGACAACATCGAATGGATGTCAAACCCCAAAAAATTTGCAAAAGTTATCAAGTAATATGGCACGCCAGATATCGATTTATTTGCATCAAGGCTAAATCACCAGCTACCTATATATGTCGCTTGGGAACCAGACCCTGAGGCAGCAGCGGTAGATGCGTTCGCGCTGGATTGGGAAAATTCTTCTTCTATGCATTTCCTCCCTTCTGCATCATCAGTTGGGGACTACGCACAATATAAATGGACTCTGCTTCAGGTATTTTGATAGTACCCGACTGGCCTACGCTGCCATGGTTCCCAATACTCCATGACATGATTGTTGAAACTCCGATGGTATTCCCCAGTGCCCAGAGTTATTAACACCCAGTGTCGGGCACAAGCCACCCGTGCCATGAAAAAATCAAACTCCTGGGTTGCAGATTCTGCACAAACCACTTCTGGGACTGGGATTATCAGAACAAACCGTCGACACCATGTCAGCATCCCTCCGAACATCCACTAAAAAACAGCACTTGTCCAGCATCAAAAAATGGGAGAAGTACTGCTTGGATACAGGGACCACCTACTCAACCGCTACAGTTACCAACGTACTGGAATTCCTGGCGAACCTTCACCACGATGAAGGACTCAGCTACAGAGCCATCAACACACCTAGAAGTGCCCTGCCTGTCTATTTAAAACCAGCTCCAAGGCAACAAGCCATGGTGTCCCACCCGCTGGTGGTCAAACTAATGAAGGGTATTTACAACTCTAACCCCCTAGACCAAGGTACACCCATATATGGGATGTCAGTGTGGTCCTGACATACCTCAGGGGATGGCCACCAGCCAGATCCCTCAACCTGGAACAATCTATGCTCAAAACACTCATGTTTATGGCATTTGTATCTGCACAGAGGGTCCAGTCACTAGACCTATTGCGACTGGACAGCATGCTCACAGCTCCAGACCAGATCTCTGTCATTATCCAGGGACTGATCAAACAGAGCAGACCAGGAACACCTAATCCAGTCGTGGAATTCCGGGCTTACCCGCCAGAATCACGGTTATGTGCCATGACCCACCTATTATCCTACATAGACACAACCAAAAATATTCGAGGGAGATGAAAAGCCTTGTGGGTCAGTCATAAAAAAACCTTATGGTCGGGTGACGAGCCAAACCATTTCGAGATGGCTCAAGCAGGTGCTAAAAGCTGCTGGGATAAACACTAACATGTACAAATCTCATTCCACCAGGGCAGCATCCACGTCGACGGCTAAAAGAATGGACGTGCCTATAGACCACATCCTGGCTACAGCAGGATGGTTGGGGGAAAGACCGTTCAGAAATTTTATAATAAGCCGTTGGCAAAACCTGTTTTATTTGCAGAAAAGATTTTATAGACTGCAAATATTTAATTTAAGCCCAGGGGAGCAATTTAATTTCGTTGTTGTTATTGTTAAAAAATACCATTGTGTTTTTCTACAAACAGATTCATTGGTTGATTACGATAACACACTTCCTCCCTCAAGGACTTCGGCAGTGCGTGAAGTAATACCTGTTACACGGTTTGAAATCACAGAGCTTTGAAGTCTTCACGTAGTCACTCACGTGACTCGAAAGTAAAATAGTAAGATTAAACGAGAACTTACCAGTTTGAAGTTTGATCTGTATTTTATGAGGAGTTACGATGAGGGATTACGTGCCCTCCGCTCCCACCCTCAATAATATGGGTCAAACTGATAAACTGATGTCTCCTTGTCTTTACTATGTTTACTTCAATAACTGTGTCTATCTGTGATTCCACACCGCTGCTTTGAAGTATGCCTCGCATGCGTGCTGAGCGGGCTCTTCACGTAATCCCTCATCGTAACTCCTCATAAAATACAGATCAAACTTCAAACTGGTAAGTTCTCGTTTAATCTTACTATTTTATGGCAGGTCTTATGATTTGTTTACGAAGGTTGTGGTCATCTCCGTATTTGTCCACGGAACGAGCAAACGATGTGATGGCTGACGTCTGGAGCCTGAGGATCCGCTGCAGTTTTAGCTGCTGGTTCCGAATATTTGCCCCAACGTGCGCCCAGTTTTGGCTGTTTACAGCCGGCACTTTAAGGGACTCACAGTTCTCTGGAGCTGTGTACGTTTCTAAGGCCTCATTGACCACCTCTCCTGTAGGGGCCTGTTGGAGAGGTGGTTAATGCTGGCCGCTGGTTTGGCCTTTAACGGCCTCCTGCACGTGGGGCTGCCACGTAGCGGTCCACCACACCTAGCAGCTCTTCCTGTTCCTGCACCCCTTGCATACTCCCGACATCTTCAGCCAGCGTCCCCTCTTCTTGACCTGGTCACCAAAGCTACCCTCGGGTAAGGAGGAAGCAATGGACAGTGGACAAGACACTGTGGAGGGAGTGCCTGAACTCCCCCTGAGAGAGCGCCCCACACGAAGCGTGCCTCGCTGGAGCTCCTGCTCCAGGAGCTGCTCCATGCGGCTCAGGCTGCTATCCGTGCGGGTGGAGAGACGTCCCCGTCCGACAAGTCGGAAGCCACCGGCCGGACGCTACTTCGGTAGCTTTACTTCCAGCCCGCTGCTCAGGCGCTAGCGGGCTGGGCTCGGCACGGTGTCGGGGATAGCGGAGCAACCGGTAAGTGGTCCTACCCCCTTGTTGCTGCCCCCCCCCCAGATGGAACGCTCCTCCGTGGAGTCGAGCGGGGGACAGGTTTGTCCAATAGCCTTTCTTCTCTGCCTGAAATAAAGCAGAAGGCTTACTGTGAAAGAAAACCCGACCTCAGAGCTTACCTGACGGTCCGTTGTTTCACCCCGTAGCGGGAGCGCCTGACTCCCGATGCGGCCGCTGTTGCACTGCTGAACACAATGCCGCGCATGCGTGCTGAGCGGGTTCTTCACGTAGTCACTCACGTGACTTCGAAGTAAAATTCCCTGTTTTCTCTTTCCCACCTTTCTTAAAAAGTGGGATAAGATTATCTGCTTTAAATTACTGCTTTCCGACTATAATCTTGATGAAGAACAGTAATCTGAAATAATAATTATTTTTTATCTTCTACTTGCTGCCAGACGTGCTGAATATTTTCTAGTTTCATCCCAATTTTCCAGAAAACGCACCAATTTCTTTTTTTGGTGAAAGCATTTTATCGGCCACGACCGCAGGAATTGCAGCGAATTGTGGACGCAGCCCAGACCATCTATTTACTCCATTTATATCTCACACTGCCTCGGCAAGGCCAACAGGATAATCAAGGATGAGTCGCACCCTGACTACTCCTTCTTCTCCCCTCTCCCATCAGGCAAAAAGGATAGAAGTGTGAAAACGCACACCTCCAGATTAATTTCTTTGCAGTTGTTATCAGGCAACTGGATCGTCCTACCACAACCAGAGAGCAGTCCTGAACTTCTATCGACCTCAGGTCGCTGAAAAAATAAGATGGACATGCTGCCTTCACTGGTGAGGACTCGGAGGGAGTGCCATTAGTGCAGTGATCACAGTGTTTACGGGGACATGGCTCCATGAGGACATCCTGGAGTCTAGAGCGAGTGTGGACGGCTTCCTGACTGTTTGGGCGGACAGGGACTGCAGAGAGAGTGACAGCGGTCGGTACAACTCTGGTCACTCATGGTGAAGGAGCGTGTGTGTGGTCCGGGCATTGAACTGATGGCTATTGGTCACCGCTTATCCTGGGGATTCTCATATGACGTTATGGTGGCTGTTTAAGTCTATGTTTAATTTTTATGTAGTTAATGTAGTTTGTTGTTTTTTTGTATGACTGTTGGCAAATCAAATTCCTTGTATATTTACATACTTGGATAATAAATTAATTACAAATACAATTGGTGTCCCTCGGACTATTCTTGATCTGACTTTACCAGCTTTACCGTGGACTAAACGTTATTTCCTTCACATGTATCTGTACAGTATAAATGGCATAATTGTAATCATGTATTGTCTTTTTGCTGACTGGATAGCACGCAACAAAAGCGTTTCACTGTACCTCTGTACATGTGGCAATAAAATAAACATATCTTTCATTTATTTGTTCTTTTTCACTCTATGTCCCATCTATGTCTCTCATTCCTTTTCCCGCGATTCTCACTCTGAAGAAGGGTCTTGACACAATACATCACCCATTCCTTTTCTCCAGTGGTGCTGCCTGTCCCACTGAGTTACTACAGCATTTTGTGTCTAAACTAAACAGATATTTCACGACAGTATTTCACAAAACAATAAGTCAAGATGGTTTGGGTTGAATGGAGGTAAGAAATGGTGCTTGGCTGAGGCAGGTTCCAATCCTCTGTCCCCTGCTTCTGCAAGAGTAGAAACTTGTTTTTAATCAGGTATGTCAGAAGAATACAAGATTTTTATTATTTTAAATGTGAAAGAAGCCCTTATTTGTAATCCAACATAGATATCCTTGACAATATTCAGGAAATGTCTAGTGTTTAAACAGAAATTACACAGTGGGGATTTGGCTGAGTGTGATAGACCAGTTCCTGACTGTGACCTTGTCCTGTTTAGGACTATGGGAGGATTTATTCCAGGCTGCTGTGCTCCCTTACTGCAGAGACACCATCATTAGAGCACTCTGGTTGCAGGGTTCACCTCACCTTAACTCAGAGCTAAAGTTTCAGCAAGGTCCTGTCAAAATAAAAGCACAGATGAGGATGATAAGGTCAACGCTGTCGTCCTTTCCCTTTCCCCCTGGTACACTGACTGTTCAATGTGAAGAAAAATTCATGTAGAAAAGTTGCTTGTTAAAGAAACACTCACACAAACACACACACACACACACACGCACACACGCACACACACACACACACACACACACACACACACACACACACACACACACACACACACACACACACACACACACACACAGACATACACCGAAGATTGACACAAAATGCTGGAGTAACTTAGCAGGTCAGGCAGCAAGTCTGAAGAAGGGTCTCGAACCGAAATTGCACCCATTCTTTCTATCCAGAGATACAGTCTGTCCCGCTGAGTTACTCCAGCATTTTGTGTCTATCACACAGATACATACACACACTACACACATACATACACACACACATATACATAATCACACATGCACACACGTACATACACGCACATATACACACCACACATACACATAACATACACATGCATACATACACATACACTATACCCACACACATACACACACACTGCAACAAAAGTGTGCAGACACATGATATTTTTGAAGCAAGGGACATCCAACTAAATAATCACTAAGCTCACGTAAAGGTGTTCTGCCCTATGCTGCCATGTATTCACTTTATATGCAAATTTGAATGCAGTTATCCTCAAGAGCAAAAGTTCCAGATGTGCCCTTAGAATATTTCTGGTTGTTGTTTATGCAATGTAAAGTAGGTCACGTTAGCAAGGTGGTGCCATGAGCACCTGAATAGAGAGAGTCAAGAAATCACCGGGATAGCACACAGAGAATTCTTAAGGAGTGAGATCTGTTCTCCTTTCTGTGACACGTCCACTATGATTCAGAAACTCCAGACATTTTATTTTTACCTGCCTTCCAAATATTAAAGCATAAATCTTCTCCTACGCCTTCACACCACACGTGAACTTAGGCCAAGCGCTGACCATTAGGAGGTTTGTGACCGTGACATATTTATCGATGCATTTTGTTGGGACTGAAACTGGAAAAAATGACTTTGATTTAGATGGTAACTGAAACTAATAATTTACATGGCAAATTAATGATTTGTTAAAACTAGGTTGGCACGTGTGGGACAAAGAGATTTGCTTCATGTCAAAGGTTTGAACAATGCAATTCATTCCTGCTTGGAGTTAATAAAAAAATCTCAACCACAGCAAGGGTTAGACCTTAACGAAAATTCTAAGAACATAAATACAGAAAAAAATAATATTTCATAATAAATGCTGTCCTTTTCAATCACGATTTTTCAGTCTTGTTTCCTTAATGAATCATTGGGTGGATGGAGATTAGTAAGGCCCCAATTTCCATTGATCTCAGTGTAATTTGCTGAGATCAACTGAACAGGCAACAGGGTAGGTACAGAAGAGAACAAATTGTTGGTCACCACTCTGTGATCTCTGCTAAAAATGCATTTGTTCATAAATTCGTAAGTGATAGGGAAAGAATTAGGCCATCCGGCCCATCAAGTCTCCTCCACCATTCAATCATGGCTGATCTATCTATTCCTCCTAACCCCGTTCTCCTGCCTTCTCCCCATAACCCCAGACACCCTTACCAATCAAGAATCTATCTATCTCTGCCTTAAAAATATCCATGGATTTGGCCTCCACAGCCTTCTGTGGCAATGAATTCCACAGATTCACCACCCTCTGACTAAATAAATTCCTCACATCTGCTTCCTAGAGGAACGTCCTTGAATTCTGAGCATATGACCTCAGGTCCTACTCTCCCACTAGTGGAAACATCCTCTCCACATTTATTCTCTCCAGGCCTTTCACTATTCGAGTGTGTGTGTGTGTGTGTGTGTGTGTGTGTGTGTGTGTGTGTGTGTGTGTGTGTGTGTGTGTGTGTGTGTGTGTGTGTGTGTGTGTGTGTGTGTGTGTGTGTGTGTGTGTGTGTGTGGTTTAATGCATTTTAGTCATAAAATTAGAGATTCAGTGCGGAAACAGGCCCTTGGGCTCACCGAGTCCGCGTCGACCAGCGATCCCCATACACTAGCAGTATCCTACACAGCGGAGACTCGACTCGGCCTCGGAGCTGTGGCGGCGGCAGCGACCACCCGCGGAGTTTGAACCGGCCCGTTCGCGGAGCACGGTTGAGCCGCGGGACTTACCATCACCCGGTGGGGTCACAACATCTGGAGCCTGGATCGCCTCGGCACAGAGGGAGAACAAAGAGGGAAGAGACAGAGACTTTAAGATTTTGCCTTCCATCACAGTGAGGAGGTGTTTGGTGAACTCACTGTGGTGGATGTTAAATTTGTGTTGATTGTGTGTTTTTGTCATTTTTTATTACATGTATGACTGCAGGGAAATGAAATTTCGTTCAGACCGAAAGGTCTGAATGACAAATAAATTCAATTAAATTCAATTCAATTCAATTCAACAAGGGACAATTTACAATTTTACCAAAGCCAATTAACCTACAAACCTGTACATCTTTGGAGTGTGGGAGGAAACCGGAGCACCTGGAGAAAACCCACGCAGGTCATGGGGATAACGTACAAACTCCATACTTACAGCACCCATAGTCGGGATCGAACCCAGGTCTCTGGCGCTGTAAGGCAGCAACTCTACCGCTGTGCCACCATGCCACACATGCCACCCGTGCCGCCTATTCTAGTGCTCATTAACCCCCAGTGAATGCAGTCTCGACACATAAGTAAAAAATCACCAACATCAAAGTGATCCATAGAGCGGAGGTGTTTTCATGAATGAAGGGTGCAGGAGTGTAATTTTTTTTAACAATACTGCAAAAAATACTTAGTGTGTAGGAAAGAACTGCAGATGCTGGTTTAAATCGAAGGTAGACACAAAATGCTGGTGTAACTCAGCAGGACAGGCAGCATCTCTGGAGAGAAGGAATGGGTGACGTTTCAGATCGAGACCCTTCTTCAGACTTCTTCTGCAAAAAATACTTCATCGATTGTCAAGCACTTTATTGTGTCCTAAAGCTGTGAAAATGAAGACTTATACACATGAATTCACCTTTTCATTACACTGTTTAACCAGACATGCAATGTACCCTGTACCCCATAGACAGAGAAAATATTGTGCCCTGGTGAATACTTAATCTAAAATGTATTCTCTTTTAGAGCGTTCTTGTCTGTTAAAAGATTATATTGTCCTCAAATGGTCCGTAAATCCTGAAATACTCAACCCATGTTACAGCTTGACAGATAATGGATCGGGCCACATTTGGGGCATTGTGTGCAGTTCTGGTCAGCTCACAACAGGAATAACGTGGAGGATTTGGAAAGAAGGCAGAAAAAGAATGTTGCCTGGATTAGACTTTATTAGCTGTAAGGATAGGTTGGACAATCCTGGATTATTTTCTTTGAAGCTTTGGAGGCTGAGGGGAGTCCTAGTAAAAGTTTGCAAAGTTATGAGAGGCATAGATAGGGTGGACAGTCAGAACCTTTTTCCCAAGGTGGTAATGCCAACCACGCGAGGGCACATATTTAAGGCCAGAAGGGAGAACATTTAAAGGAGAAGTGCGGGCCAAGTATTTTAACGTGGAGAGTGGTGGGTACCTGGAACATGCTGTAGGGATGGTGGTGGAAGTATATACAATAGTGCTAATTGAGGCTTTTAGATAGACACATGAATATGCAGGGAATAAAGTGATATGGAGCATGTGCAGACAGAGGGGATTAGTAGAAGTAGGCATGATGTTCGGCACTGGCATTTTTGGCCGAAGAGCCTGTTGCTGTGCTGTACTGTCTATATACATAAATATATTTTCTCCTCAGATTACTGGGTGATAAGAGCAAGAAAATTGTATCAGAATTATGCTGTCGAGCTTCAATTTAGGGCCACATAGTTTGTCATATTGGTCTGCCACTGTTAGGAAGAAACTAGACTCAAACAGACGAGTTTTGTTATGCTGTAAAAAATAATGTTTAATTGCACCTGTTGCAAAACAAGTTCAGCACATTACTGTGTTCAAAAGGGAACTGCAGATGCTGGAATATCGAAGGTACACAAAATTGCTGGGGAAACTCAGCGGGTGCAGCAGCATCTATGGAGCGAAGGAAATAGGCGACGTTTCGGCCCGAAACGTCGCCTATTTCCTTCGCTCCATAGATGCTGCTGCACCCGCTGAGTTTCCCCAGCAATTTTGTGTACCTTCAGCACATTACTGTTAGTTTGACTCAGGTAGCCGAACTTTCACTTCCTGCATCAGTGACTTGTTGGCTCCAATCACGTTCTAGTACCTCAGTGTGTAACAAATTCAAAATTAATGCAGAATTCAATGAGTCTTGCATTTTAAAAGCTGTAACCAGCACCTGAAACAACAAACCTACCTGCATCTTCAGACTCCATGCAATTCTTTAAAGCAAAGATTTTCTTATCGTCTGATATATTGGCCAATATTCACCTCTTATCCAAAATGTGCTAACTTGTCGTGAATCTCTTTGTTCATTATGTTTCACTGCAATAGGGGCAGGAAACTCTTTGAATCAATGGTAGATTATGAATATAACCATAAGCCAGAAGACTCAGCATTAAACTCACAGATCTGACATCTGTGTTTGTTTGGCATTGCGTGGCAAACCCTGCCAGGAGACATACTGCTGAGGGCATTTATCCACATAATGAATTTACATGTGTTTGTGGAGTCATGGAGTGCTACAGCGTGGAAATAGGTCCTTCAGCCCAACTTGTCCACACCAGCCAACATGTCACAGCCATACTAGTCCCATCTGCCTGTGTTTGTCCCATATCCCTCCAAACCTGTCCTATCCATGTACCCATCTAACTGTTACTTAAACAATGGGATAGTCCCAGCCTCAACTACCTCCTCTGGCAGCTTATTGCAAACACCCACCACCCTTTGTGTGAAAAAGTTACCCCTCTGATCCCTGTTAAAACCTTTCCCCTTCACCTTAAAGCTATGTCCTCTGGTCCTTGATTCACCATTACTCTGGGCGAGAGATTCTGTGTATCTACCCGATCTATTCCTCTCATTATTTTATACACCTCAATAAGATCACCCCTCATCCTCCTGCACTCCAAGGAATAGAGTCCCAGCCTACTCAACGTCTCCCTTTAGCTCACACCCTCGAGTCCTGTCAGCACCCTTCTCTGTACCCTTTCCAGCTGGCATCCAGATACCATTATCTGGCATTGGTGCTGCTATTTTGTAGCTCCAGATTCAATTCAATTCAATTCAATTCAATTCAACTTTAATGTCATTGCACAAATACTGAGTATGGGTACAACGAAATGCAGTTTTGCGTCAGTCCGTAGTAGTGCAATATAGAAATTTAAAAAAAAAAGAGGATACAGAATAATAAAAAATACAGAATAATTAAACAATGGGGACGGAGGGACCGGAGGAATCTATCGGCGGGACTCCGAGTTCAGCAATGCGACGGTATGATTGTAGAAGCTGTTCCTCATCCTATTGGTACGAGACCTGAGGCTCCTGTACCGCCTCCCTGATGGGAGGAGGGCAAACAGTCCATGGTTGGGGTGGGAGGGGTCTTTAATGATCTTCCCAGCCCGTTTCAGACACCGTTTTCGGTGGAGGGCATCCATGGCAGGGAGCGGGGCACCGATGATGTGCTGCGCGGTTTTCACCACCCGTTGTAGTGCCTTCCTGTCCGCAACAGTGCAGCTGCTGTACCATACCGTGAAGCAGGTGGTCAGGATGCTCTCGATGGTACACCGGTAGAAGTTGGTCAGGATCTGGGGGGACAGGTGGGCTTTCTTGAGCCTCCTCAGGAAGTAAAGGCGCTGCTGTACCTTTTTGATCAGCTTGGAGGTGTTGAGGGACCAGGACAAATCCTCCGAGATGTGTACCCCGAGGAATTTGTAGCTGGAGACGCGCTCCACCTCAGTCCCGTTTATATGGATGGGGGTATGTCTGCCCCCTCTGACCTACCTGAAGTCGACAATAATTTCCTTCGTCTTCTTGGAGTTGAGGACGAGGTTATTGTTGGCACACCAGGTTGTCAGGTGCTGGACCTCCTCTCTGTAGGCTGACTCATCGTTGTCACTGATCAGTCCTACCACCGTGGTGTCGTCAGCAAACTTAATGATGGTGTTGGATCCGTACTTAGGGATGCAGTCGTGGGTGAAGAGGGAGTAGAGGAGAGGGCTGAGCACACAGCCCTGTGGCACGCCGGTGTACAGTGTTATAGTGGTGGAGGTGAGGTTGTTGACCCTAACAGACTGTGGTCTGTTGGTGAGGAAATCCAGTGTCCAGTTGCAGAGGGAGGTGGAGATGCCAAGCCCGCTGAGTTTGGTGATCAAGCTGGCGGGGATGACAGTGTTAAAAGCGTAGCTGAAATCAATGAACAGCAACCTGATGTAGGAGTTGTTGTTGTCCAGGTGGGTCAGGGCAGAGTGTAGGGCCGCCGATATGGCGTCCTCTGTAGACCTGTTGGCCCGGTAGGCAAACTGATGGGGTTCCAGTGTGGGGGGGAGGCTGGCTTTGAGCTTCGATCAACTTCACACACAATGAGTAGCTCCAGGCATGAGCACCACAACTGTCCCATCTCCACATTAATGGAAAGACTCCTCAGAGGTCAGACAGATAGATCTTCGCCAGTTTCTGCTGCAATTAATTGATGAGGAGAGACCTCATTAAAACTTACCGAATAGTGAAAGGCCTGGATAGAGTGGATGTGGAGAGGATGTTTCCACTAGTGGGAGAGTCAAGGACCAGAGTCCATAGCCACAGAATAAAAGGTGGTTCCTTTAGGAAGGAGATGATGACTTCCTTTAGGAAGGAGATGATTAGTGTGGATGTCAGGGGTTATGGGGTGAAGGCAGGTGAAGGGGTTGAGAGAGAAAGATAGATCAACCATGATTGAACGGCAGACTCGACGATGGGCTGAATGGTCTTGTTCTGTTTCTAGAACTTATGAACTTATGAACTCTGATGGTCTCCATTGGCTTCAGGGTGCAGGGAGTGAAGAGACACACTGCCCAAACCAAGGCTAATGTGACATTGTTCCCCCACGTTTGGATGGACGTAGGCATTTCCTGGAAGACAGTTCATACTGGCTACAGGGTACATCCGAGATGATATATTGGGGGTGAGCGAAGAGGCGAGGTGGTGCAAGATTCATCTCTCAGCTGGGTTCACATCTAGCCATAGCTTGCAAGTAGTTATCAAACTTACTAAAACTCCAGTGATGGACAGTATGTACTTCAGTATAAATATTTTTGTTTAGTTTAGTTTAGAGATACAGGGTGGAAACAAGCCCTTCGGCCAATTGAGTCCGCACTGACCAGCAATCGCCGTACATTAACACTATCCTACACACTAGGGACAATTTACACTTATACTAAGCCGATTTACCGACAGGTCTGTACGTCTTCGGAGTGTGGGAGGAAACCGAAGATCTTGGAGAAAACCCATGTGGTCACAGGGAGAACGTACAAACTCCTTACAGACAGCACCTTAATCTCCGGTGCTGCAAGTACTATGAGGCAGTAACTCTACCGTTGTGCCATCATGCCGCCCCATCTTCACTATCTGTATAGAGTGTCTGTTCTCCATCTGCAAATGATTAATGGGGCTAGGTATACCTCCAGTGGCTCTTGATGTCAATGTGACCATGAACCCTTATTTGCTTCAACAATTTGTGTTTTACATGACAATAGTCCTCTGTTTGGAAACCCTCATGTGTGCCCAGGTTTAGTTTAATTTTAGTTTAGAGATACAGTGTTGAAACAGGCCCTTCAGCCCGCACCGATCAACAACCACCAATACACTAGGGATAATTTACCGAAGCCAATTAACCTACAAACTTGCACGTCTTTGGAATGTGGGAGGAAACTGGAGCACCCGGAAGAAGCCCATGGGGTCAGAGGGAGAACGTACAAACTCCTTACAGACAGCACCCGTAGTCAGCGTTTAACCGAGGTCTCTGGCGCTGTGAGGCAGCAACTCTATTGCTGCACCACCGTGCCATCCCCAGTGCTGAGAACAGCTTGTTTGTGTTGTTACCTTGTCTCAATTCATTAATTCATGTGATAGGAGCAGAATTAGGCCATTAGGCCCATTGTCTAATCCGCCATTAAATCATGGCTGATCTAATTCTCCCTCCTAAACTCATTCTCCTGTCTTTTCCCCATGGTTAGGCTTTAAAATTCCTTGAGTAGAGTGTCAGGAATGCTCGGAGTCTTGTCTTCTGTGCAGTGCCAATGTTCCCTTATTGTCCACATCAGAATGCAGACATTCCTGCCTCAATGCACCTCCCATTTCCAGAGCTTCAGACTGGCTTTAAGTGATGCAAGCCTTTCACAATCCCAGGGCACCTGCTGAGGCAGAAGGACACATAAGATGCAGTAGGAACTATCTGTGCACAGCTTGCTGATAGATACTAATGCATGTGGGTACTGCCCACACACTGCACACACACCGATACCTGTCCACTAGGCAGATGCTGCAATCATACTAATCTATGCATTCTGGCCAGAAACTGCAATCATACAAATGTCAGATGGAATAGCTGAGCCCAGTTGTACAGTCTGGGACTCCTGATCTTTCCAATACTGCCTGTCATTGCTATTAATTTTTTCTGAAGGAGGGTCTCGACCCAAAATTTCACCCTTTCCTCCTATCCAGACATGCTGCCTGTCCCGCTGAGTTACCCCAGCATTTTGTGGCTAACTTCAGTGTAAACCAGCATCTACAGTTTAGTTTAGTTTTAGTTTAAAGATACAGCATGGAAACAGCCCCTTGGGCCCACCGACTCCGCACTGACCAGCGATCCCTGCACATTAACACTACCCTACACACACAAGGGACAATTTACACACACCAAACTAATTAGCCTACAAATCTGTACGTCTTTGGAGTGTGCGGGAAACGGTAGATCTCGGAGAAAACACACGTGGTCACGGGGAGAATGTACAATCTCCGTGCAGACAGCACCCGTAGTTAGGATCGAACCCTGATCTCTTACACTGTAAGGCAGCAACTCTACCGCTGTGCCACTGTACTGTCTATCTTTGTTGTAAACCAGCATCTGCAGTTCCCTCCTACACAGGCAACAACTTAAATTATTTCTCTCACACTAGATCACTCCATCAGTCACAACATCCCAAATACAATGCTGATGTAATGTCAAGCAAAGCACAAAGTGCTGGAGGAACCCAGCGGGTCAGGCAGCATCCGTGGAGGGAATAGACAGGTGACAATTCGGTGTGGGATCTTTCTTCAGACTGATTGGCGTAGGTGCAGAAAAAGCTGAAAAAAAGAGGTGCAGACATCTATATCCAGTTATCACTTGCCAGGCTTTATTGTATACAGCACCAAAACAGGCTCTTCGGCCCATCGTGTCTGCGACGAACAGCGATCTCTGTACACTAGCACTACCTACACAATAGGGACAATTTACAATTCTCACTGAAGCCAATAACCTACAGACCTGAACGTCTTTGGAGTGTGGGAGGAAACCAGAGCTCCCGGAGAAAACCCACAAGGTCACGGGGAGATCGTACAAACTCCATACTCACAGCAGCCGTAGTCAGGATCGAACCCGGGTCTCTGGCTCTGTAAGGCAGCAATCTGAAGAAGGGTCCTGACCCAAAACATCACTTGTCCATTCACTCCACAGATGCTGCCTACCTAACCTGCTGAGTTTGTCCAGCACTTTGAGTTTTTGTTCAAGATTCCAACTTCTGCAGTTTCTTGCATCTGCCGTAATGTAAAGACATTTCTTGAAAAAAAAAGGACAATGAGACTCTTTAGGAACTATAAATAGAAATCCTTTAAGGCAGCAAACTTCAGCGAAAGTGCTGTTGAGCAATTAGTACAACAATTTATCAAGGTCAGACCTTATTCTAAATTCAGTTCTGAAAAGAATTCTTATATGCCCTCACAGTGTGAGGTTACTGTAGTTGACTAACAACTTCCACTACTGTCTGCAAGAACAACGGGTTAAATGCTAGCTAACTGTTTTTATTTCACTCCAGTGACAAGAATTATTCCTGATTGTATAACTAATTTCCCAAAGGTGGCTGTGAGAAATAAATTGAGTGTACGATGCTCGCCCTCTTGTCTTGTTTATTTATCGTTTGAGGTCTCTTGCAGAGCAAACCAGACCAAACCACTACAGATACCACTTATGGGGGGCACAGTGGTGTAGCGGCAGAGTTGCCCCTGTCCCACTTACGTGTCCTTGGCACGCTAATTACGCGACCTCGTGGTCGCGTTGAGGCACGACGGTCCCGCGAAGGTCGCGCGCGACTTCATTCGACCGCACAGCCGTCTGGAGCGCGTGACGTCATTTGAAGATGGACGCAAAATGCCGGAGTAACTCAGCGGGACCGGCAGCATCTCTGGAGAGAAGGAATGGGTGATGATTCGTGTCGAGACTCTTCTTCAGTCTGAAAGAAGGGTCTTGACCCGAAAAGTCATCCATTACTTCTCTCCAGAGATGCTGCCGGTCCCGCTGAGTTATTCCTGCATTTTGTGTCTATCTTCAATTTTCTTGGCCCCGCTCTGGGAGTAGAACTGGATGCGGATCCGGACCGCAACAGCCGTGAGCCCCAGGCCTAGTTTGGCGATTGTTTGCCTGCTTCTGCTGCTGTTGGAGGTGAGACATTGCATCGCGCCAGGGTCTTGGGCCTGTCCCACTTTGGCGTTCAGTTCCGCGACAGGCATTGGCGCGCGAAGATTTTGTTCGCTACAAAAATTTTGGAGCCCCGCGCGATGTTGCGCACAACTACATACCCCTCCGCGCTTCTCAGTGGGACCAGCCCCGCGCGGCCATACAATGCCCTTGCGCCTCAACGCGACGACGAGGTCGCGTAAATTGCGTGCCAAGGACACGTAAGTGGGACAGGCCCTTTAGAGTACCAGAGACCGGGGTTCATAAGGTCATAAGATCATAAGTGATAGGAATAGAATTAGGCCATTTTTTTGTGACATTTTTTTCCCAAATCCTATCTGACCTCAATGTAACAAGGTCTGCTTGGTAATCTGATGAAATTAGTAGCATCTTTAGACTTTAGAGATAATGAATAGAAACAGGCCCTTCAGCCCACCGAGTTGGTGCCGACCAGCGAGCACCCTGCATATTAGCATTATCCTATGCACTGGGGATAATTTATAATTTTACCAAAGTCAATTGACCTACAAACCCGTACGTCTTTGGAGTGTGGGAGTGCACCAGGAGAAAACCTACGTGCTCACAGGGAGAATGCACAAACTTGATAAAGACAGCACCCGCAGTCAGGATCAAACCTGGTGATGTAAGGCAGCAACTCTACCGCTGTGCTATTGTGCCACCGTTCACCAATATTTATTTGCCCTTCATCTCCTTCACTAATTTCCTGCTAGGTTCTGCACTTGCTTTAATAACTCTCACGTAGAAACAGAATATTCCTGGTTTAAAATGCGGAATTAATTAGAGCTAACATAAAACTGGTGTGAATGCAGATATGTGGCCCAGAAAGTCCACTCAATTGCATTTGTTTGTGATATTATTCCTTTGATGTTAACATAACTGATGGTGGAGTACACTTGATGGGCCGAATGGCCTAATTCTGCTCCAATGACATGAAAATATTACATAATTTCAGTTGCAACATACTTCTACCGTCAATGCAGACATGAATTAGCACAGTATTTTGTACAACATGATACTCTCTATGCCATAGGGTAATTCTAACTGCACCTATCTGTGTGTCTTTGGGGAGCTCTTAAAAGTTAATTCACATTTTTTGGTGCAACAATATTGGTTGGTAAATTTGAATTTTCTTTTAAAATTTAGGAAGGAATGTAGTGTCCGGATCTCACTGGGAAATAGTTTTTTCTCAAGAATTGGACTGCAGACGCTGCATGTTCTCTCTGTGACCCTGTGTGTTTTCCTCGTGTGCTTTTGTTTCCTCCCACATCTCAAAGACATGCTGGTAGTTTAATTGGCACAAGTAAATTAATTCCAATGCAGGTTAATAGCAAAATAAATCACAGGGGGAGCGAGAGAAAGAGAGAAATATAGTGAGGGAGAGAGAGAAGAAGTAGGCAAGGATAGAGAGAAAAGGAGAGAAAAGGGGAGGAAGAGGAGGGGAAGAGAGAGAGTGAAAAGCAGGGAGAGGGAGTGAGTAAAAAGGAAGATGCGAGAGATAGGAGGAGAGGGAGAGAGGGAGAGGAAGCGAGAAAAGGAGGGTGAGTGAGAGAAAAGATAGGGAGAGAGAGAGGGAGGGAGGGAAAGAGAGGAAGAGAGATAGGGAGTGAGGAGAGAGCAAGAGAGAGCGTGACAGAATGAGAAAGAGAGAGAGCGAGAGAAAGAGAGAGAGAGAGAGATAGAGAGAGAGACACACACACACACACACACAGAGACAGAGAGAGAGAGAGTGGGGAGGGCCGATCCTTAGGGTGGGACCTCCCTGTCGGTTTGCTCCTGGGCCTGGCCAAGATGGCCATTCGCGGGTCCAGGCAGCAGGCAGTCGATGGTAATACCAGAGTCGGCTGCCTGCCCCTCTTCCAGGCCTAAGTCCGTGCTCACTTGTCCCTGGAGAGGGAACACGCAGTGTCCACGGGGAAGCTGGAGGCCTTCCGTGAACGTTGGTCGCTGCGAGGGGTCGAGAGCATTGTAAATAATGATTGAACCATCATACTCTAATGACTGCTTGATGTATTGTAACCATTGAACGTTGGTGTACTTTTGGTACACTGCAATGTGCAATTGCTTAATAAAGTCCTTGGGGAAAAAAAAGGAGAGAGAGAAAAAGAGAGAGAAAGAGCGGGAGAGAATGTGGGAGAGAATGTGATTGAGAGAGAAGAGAGAAAATAAATTGCAGGTGTACCAGGAAGTAAGGAGAAGGGTAATGTCACTTATGGCTGAATTACTTTTTTCTGTGTCATTATATTGGCTCAAAAAAGAAAATTAGAATTGATGTATTCACAGCTGATGATTTGCAGCTGCGGTATTAATGTACCTGTTTTTCATCTTACAAATCTATCTTCAATTGTGTTAATCAAACTGCACCAATTCACCTGTTTAGTATCAAGGAATATCCTCAAGTCATTAAGAATAATAATAAATACATACCAAAATGTACCCCAACTGTGTTATTTAGCACCAGATTTGTTTTCAGTATGCAAATTAAAATAGGAGGGCTGGTAGATGATTGCTACACATTAGGGACAATTTTACAGATTTCACTGACACTGTTTTGACGTGTGGGAGGAAATGCGTGAACTCAGAGAAAACCCACGCAATTACGGGGAGAACGTACAAACTCCGTACAGACAGCACCTCGGGTCTCTGGTGTTGTAAGTTACACTTCCTCATGTGTGGCAATAACAAAAAGAATAATATTCAGAGCTGCCAACTCTCACGTATTGAGCGTGAGAATCACGCATTTTTTCCCAATTCTCATGCTCTCACGCTGATCACAATTGTCTAGAATTTCAAAACTAATATCAACTGCTTGTGTGCGCATCTGTTGACAAGACAGCAGCATTCTTATTCTCTGTTATTCTCACTTGACCGAACCGTCACACACCTCCAAAGCATGTCCCCATGCAAATTTACATTGAAAGACACGGACACGGAGCGGTGAATGAGTGTCACCCAGCGCAGCAAGTAAGGCCATGTCCTGCTCCCGGCAACAGTCGGAATTTAAGGATTTGCGGGAAGCAGCTGACATGAGCGAGGCCGGCGAGCGGCAGGAGAGAGGTACATGGATCGCGGAACCGGAGGGGCTGGGAGGGGACACTTTTTTGGCTAGACATATTTCAATGTCTCCAGCTTTTGAGGAGGCACTGCTGTGCTCTGAGCAACCTGGTCGTGGGTGTTGGAGTGTCGGGGAGGAGGGAGGGATGGAAGCAGAAGCAGCGGCGGCGGCAGATGCGGACGGGGAGCCGGGGCTGGCGAGTATTTGCTGGGCTGGCGAGTCGCTCACTGCAGCTCTGGCCATGGAGCAGCCTCAGTGTAAGAGTCCCGGGCCGTCGGAGGCGTCGGAACCATTGCGCCGCTGCTGTGAGAGTCTACGCCGAATTCGCCCAGGTGACCGGCATGGATCAGACTGCAGCTCGGTGCATCCTGGAGGACAACCAATGGCTGCTGGAAGTAGGTACCAAGCACAGGGTAGAAGCAGTGGAAGATAGTGGCCTTCCAATGGGGTGGTTGGAGAAAGCATCCTGCTTGCTTGCTAGATTTACACTTCCTGTAATTGCAGGAAAAATGTTCCCCATGTTGGGGGAGTTCAGAACGAGGGGTCACAGTTTAAGAATAAAGGGTAGGCCAGTTAGGACTGAGATGAGGACAAACGTTTTTCACCCAGAGAGTTGTGAATCTGTGGAATTCTCTGCCATAGAAGGCAGTGGAGGCCAATTCACTGGATGTTTTCAAGAGAGAGTTACATTTAGCTCTTGGTGCTAACGAAATCAAGGAATATGGGGAAAAAACAGGAAAGAGGTACTGATTTTAGATGAACAGCCATGATCATATTGAATGGAAGTGCTAGCTCGAAGGGCCGAATAGACTATTCCTGCACCTATTTTCTATGCTTGAGTATATGGCAATAAAACCCGACCACTTGATTTTGAAGCATTCATGCATGGTGGAGGTATAATGTAGTCATAGAGTGATACAGTGTGAAAACAGGCCGTTCGGCCCAACTTGCCCACACTCGCCAACATGTCCCAGCTACGCTACTTGCTTTTGGTCCATATCCCTCCAAACCTGTCCTATCCATGTATCAGTCTAACTTTTTCTTAAATGTTGGGATAGTCCCTGCCTCAACTAACTC
The DNA here is from genome assembly GCF_010909765.2 of Amblyraja radiata. Lineage (NCBI taxonomy): Eukaryota > Metazoa > Chordata > Chondrichthyes > Rajiformes > Rajidae > Amblyraja > Amblyraja radiata. The sequence goes on from NC_045982.1 coordinate 31,641,131, forward strand.
CTCTTGTTCCATACATCCACCACCCTTTGTGTGGAAAAAGTTACCCCTTAAAAAATTACCTCTTAAAAATATTTAAAATAAAAAACATTGAAATCATACTTCTACAATGCACTAAAACATGATTTTAATACATAACATTTAAAAAAGTCCCTAACACCCTTCCACACCCTCCCCCCACTCGGTCACTCTACCCTCGCCGGGTACCCCCAAGGCCAGTGATCAGTGATCGCTCGGCCCCCCCGCTTTAAAAAATGGAGAGCACTGCCAGATTGAGTGGGGAACTGAGGCCAGTTGTCCGTGATGTCTGGATTCCAATGCTCAGCGCTTAGTGTTTCGGAGTTGGCTAATGTTATTGATTTGTAATTAGCCTGATTTGTAATTAGTTGGCAAAACCTTGATTTTTTAATCCGGAATATCCAGGGGGATGGGATAAGTGTAATATTAAAATTACATGAAAGGTGTCAGGTTGTCTGTCACAACATACAGCCCCGATAACCCATTATTTCCTTCAGTTAAATATTGGGAAGGTAGCACTTTTGTCATCTGTCACTCAATTATTATGTTTGTTTACCACACTGATTATTTCTAACCCCCCCCCCCTCCCCCCCATATTCCTTTGACAGGTTGAATAGAAATATCCCCAATCTCGTTGTTTTATTAATCGAACGTGTAGATGAACATCCTCAAGGAGTGTAATCAGAAGGTAACTGATTCAGATGAGATGTTTAAGAGCTTGTTCAAAGAAGGGGCATATTTTAAAGGAGTGACAAAGATAATTGCAGGGGAATGTGTGAGGAGGTTATTATTTGTCTTTAGTTTTAGCTTGAACCAGGACATCTGAAGATTCAAAGTTTAATATAGTAATTGTGCTGATACTGACTCCAACCAACCACGTAATGAATATCATCCATTCCAGAGGTTTTATTTTTCTGATGCTATCTAAACTTCACTTGGATTTTAATCACTTCAATGTAAAAGTAATTGGGAATGGGGAACATTGGAACAATAATTTGCCCTCGGTACATATTAACTGTAATATAATAATGTATGCATGTTGGTAGGTGCAATCAAAACAAAGATCTTTTTTTAAAATCATTGTTGTATTATGAATACCACAGAAAATAGTATGTACTCTCAAGATCACATTAAATAGAATAGTATTGCTTAAATATATAGTTATTGGAATTTGCAGTCCGGAAAAGTCCCAGCTGAGAGGAAGCAGCAAAATACTGAAAATATTGGGGGTGAAAATGACTTCAGGACAGTTTGTTAGGAAAATGAAGGCAATGGTAACAGAATACTCATACAGCTGAGTGAGTATAATTCTATCGATGAGAAATGTTGTTCAACCAATTGATGACATATTTGACAAAGTAACTAGCATGTTAGATACCAAGGAAGCCAATGGATGTTACAAATTTTGATATCCAAAATTTGGTTCGTGAAGTGCCCCATAAAAGATTACTTCATTAGATAAGCACCTGTGGACTTGAACGTAATAGGTTAAGTCCAGGGGGTCAGATATTGGGCTTTTTGTGTGGGCCAGATATATTGTCAATGCAGTGGGGCTAGGAGCAAGACCAAGTGTGCATCTAGAGATAAGGTCTGCAATAGTACTAGGTGTGCAGCCAAAGCTGGTACAATGGGAGTGTTCAGCACTGGGAACCTAAGCAGGTAAGCAGCTATGATCAGGGTAGAATAGGGGGGCAGATGTAAGGCTGGATCAGGATCAGGAATGAGAGAAGGTATGAAACTGGAGTCAGGGTCAGGAGTAGTACCAGGTGTGCAGTGAGACCCAGTTTGGTCAACATGGGCCAAGTGCTTGATTACAATCTGAATTCCCTACATGAATACACTAAGATCATTCATGTGCTGCACATGTTGATCAGAGCCTGGCTCTACTGTGGAATGTAATTAGGAATGTAATTTAGCCTAACTTTATTCAAAAATCCAAAAGCTTCATACACCCCTCCCCCCCCCCTCGCCCCCCCCCCCCCCCCCCAAAGTTGGTTTCTCGCAATTTGTCACCCAACTCTCACTCAATGTTGGCAGCCCTGAGAATAAACACCATTTCAGTTTGACTTACAAACTGTACTCTGGCCTCTTATTTACATTGTGTAGGAAGGAACTGCAGATTCTGGTTTACACCGAAGATAGACACAAAATGCAGGGGTAACTCAGCGGGACAGGCGGCATCACTGAAGAGAAGTAATGGCCGATGTTTCGGGTGGAAAGAAGGTTCTCAACCTGAAACGTCACCCACTCCTTCTCTCCAGAGATGCTGCCTGTCCCGATGAGTTACTCCAGCATTTTATGTCTATCTCGAATTCCTCTGTTGCCTGCTGAGACCCAGTGCAAAAATTGTCACTTGAATTCAAGGCTGATAAAGTGAAGCAAATTCACAGGTGTTGTCTTATGAACAAAGCCCATCTGTCCTGTCAGGAGATGCAAAGGATTGTACTGAATTTAATAAAACCCAGGAGAGTTCACCGTAAAAAAAACAGATAACCTAATCATTAATCTCATTGCTGTTAGTAGGACTTTGCCAATTGCCTTCTGCACTTTGTGACATTACTGCAGTGCGGTGTCTTCGAACACTTTATTTTTTTGAAACGCTTTAATATGAAAAGCATTGTTTTAATATGTAGGAAGGAACAGCAGATGCTGGTTTAAACCAAAGATAGACACAAAAAGCTGGAGTAACTCAGCAGAACCGGCAACATCTCTGGGGAGAAGGAATAGGTAACTTTTCGGATTGTGACCCTTCTTCAACCTGAAACGTCACCCATTCCTTCTCTCCAGAAATGCTGTGTGTCTCGCTGAGTTACTCCAGCTTTTCGTGTCTGCATTGTTTTAATACATTTCCTTCCATTAACTGGCTGCTGTTAAGTTCAATCTGCAAAGTACCCATAGATACAAGTACAAGAATCTGCAATAAAACATAGAGCAATATATGAAAACAATAGCAAAGGCACCTTGTTGTTGGACATAACAGTCACTGCACAACTGTGCTTCCAATTATACTGCATCTACGACAATGCTGATTAGATACAACGAGAATATAAATGCTGCACAGAAGCAAAATGTGTCATTCCCGCTGTGCAGTTCACAAAGATGGAAACCCTTGAAAGAAACAAAGAGATCCATTAAATTTTACTTCTTGGCAGAAGCCCTTGAGATTATTGTGACTGACAAGAGGAAATGCAGAGCACTGATCGGCAACTCATAAAGACAAGCTGCAACAAAGAGGAGCACTGATGCAAAGGTGTCACAAAGTTCCTTCAGGCTTCTGTCAGAAGTTAGAAAACAAAATCCCTTCGGGTATGGTGTGGTCATGCTGCCTCGTCGGTGATTACAGAATATTCCAGCATGGGTTTTTCCAGTTATATGGTCATTGAATCATACAGCAAAGAAACAAGCCCTTCGGCCCAACCTCTCCATGTTGACTATCTAAACCTCATCCCATTCCTATCCCTGTACCTGTCCAAATGTCTTTTAAATCTTGTCTTCGTACTTGCCTCAACTACTTTGTCTGGTAACTCGTTCCATATATCCACCCTGCTGAGACCCATGTGAAAAAGTTGCCCCCTCTGGCTCCTATTAAATCATTCCCCTCTCACCTTAAACCTACAGGTATGTCCATTATTTATCGATTCCCCAACTCTCGATAAATTACTCTGTATATTCACCCTATCTATTCCCCTGATGGTTTTACACACCTCTATGGGATCGCACCTCAGCCTTCAGCGCTCCAAGGAATAAAGTCATAACCTGCCCAACCTTTCCCGAAAGCTAAGGCCCTCGAGACCCAGCAACGTCCTTGTAAATCTTTGCTGCACCCTTTCCAGCTTATGTCAAATGACTTAAAAGAGTGGTCTCTAATGATCAGAGGTCCATGAGCCAGGAGCTCTCTCACCCCACTGTGGCGAAGAGTTTGGGGATCATTGGAGATCTGCACGCACAAGAGTTGAGGTGGGCCATAGTCCAGACAATGTGAAGCATGTGGATATGGAGCAGGATGGGGGTGCTGCCCACTTCCCTGATGGCAATAGTCAAAGAGGTTTGCTGACTACAAGCATCAGTGGGTTAATTTAATGGCATGGACGTTCTTTAGCCTGTCTATAATTACACATTCCCAGCACGGATGCACAGAGCTATTTTTGTTTAGTTTAGTTCAGTTAAGGGTTGAAAATTCAGCGGCGACCAGAAAGACGGTACGACTCTTCGGAGACCTCTCATGACCATAGGAGACCTCTCAGGACCATACAGGCGACCCCTGGAGACATGTCGCAAGTGACCTCTCAGGACCATAGGAGACCTCCCACGACCATACAGCCTGTATGGTCATGAGAGGTCTCCTATGGTCGTGAAAGGTCTCCAAGGAGTCGTAGTGTCTTTCTGGTCGCTGCTGAATTTTCAACATGTTGAAAATTTCACCGACCTATCACGGGTGCCGGCAGTTGCCTGTAAAGGTCGCGTAAGTGGGACAGGCCTTTTAAGTTTAGTTTCAAGATGCTGCGTGGAAACATTCCCCTCAGCCCACTGAGTCCATGCTGACCATCGATCACCCATTCACACTAGTTCCATATTATCCCACTTACCGATCCACTCCCTACACACTAGGGACAAATGACAGAGGTCAATAAATCTACAAACCCGCACGTTTTTGAGATGCGGGAGGAAACCGGAACACCCGGATGAAACCCAGGCGGTCCCCGGGAGAATGTGCAAACTCCACATACTAAGCACCCAAGATCAGGATTGGACATGGGTCTCTGGCGCTGCAAGGTGGCAGCTCTGCCAGCTGCGCCACCACACCGCCTATTTTGATCATCATCAGAAAGTGTGTTCACCGTGGAACAAAGCTTTTCACTGTACGTCAGTACGCGTGACAATAAACTAAACTCAAGATTAATGCCATGCATCCTGCACTGCTAAATATGATTCCACTGCACAATGAAATTATTTTTGCATATTTAGACATTCGTGGGTTTTCTCCGAGATCTTTGGATTCCGCCCACACGCCAAATACGTACAGATTGGTCCGTGAATTTGCTTGGCATAAATGGAAAATTGTCCCTAGTGTGTGTAGGATAGTATTAATGTGCTGGGATCGCTGGTTGGCCCGGACTCGGTGGGCCTGATTCCGCTCTGTATCTCCAAACTAAGCTAAACTAAAATAAACATGCAGATGCCGCCAGGGTTTGGCGCCATTTACCTGAACTACTGGAGCATTTCCAGATCCGGGGAAGCCCCAGGATCCTGCAGGGCCTTCCTCCGTTGCCTTCGACCCTATCGGCCCGCGAACCGACTTCATGTGATACAACACCAAATGACTTAGTTCTCATACACTCCCGTACATTGGTCGAGGTGAGAACTATCTTGTCACTGGAAACGGCTTCTTAGCTGGTTAACAAAAGTCAAGGAAATCTATTTGGCAGTCAGGAAGGAAACACAGCGCTGGATAGATCTCGGAATGTTTTTCAGAAATTGGAAAGAGCAGACGCAAGATCTCAAGGTGAGAAGATAGTCGATGATCATTAATTTTTCAGGCAGACGGATAGAGTATAAAACACCCACTCTGCTTTCACAGCCGTGGCTGGCAAGGTGCTGGGTATCGCTTTCCAACACTCTTTACCATCATCATTATTTTTTCAGGGGTCTGGCTCGTGGTTGTACATTTTCCATTGAACAGACCAACATCGTTTTTGTGCATGTTCTGCAGAGGCATTTTGTGCAATTAGTTACAAGCTTATGAATGTGCAAATATACTGTAGTTGGCTAATTCCGAAGGAATCCATACAGGCTTCAAGTGCAATGATTAGGAGTTTGCGTGAGTGATCATCAGCAAGCAATCTTAATTCCATCTTCCTCCTTGAATAGCTGGGGGCGCCTGCAGTCCGCTCATTATAAAGGAGCATTGACTGAGATAGCGTTTGCCAGTGGCCACAAGCTCATTGCTTTGTCTGGCAACAGGGAGCCACAAGCAAAATATGCTGCAAATGTGAATATGAAACAGAAAGTGCTGGCAATACCCAGCAGAACAGACATCTGCGGTGGAGAGGAGGTGAGTTAATAAGCTCATGTAGGCTGCATCTTGCATTCTCAACCTCACCCTAATCCTAAAGTTATATTTAAAGGGGCTGTCCCACTGCGGCGGCATAATCCGCGAGTTCAGAAGAGTTTGACCTCGACTCATACTCGCAGCACGAGGTCCTAGGAGGTCTTTGTAACTCTCCTTCATGCTCGAGAGTAGTTCCCGTGTACTTGAGGCCTCAGATAGGTCGCGGCGTGTTTTTCAACATGCTGAAAAATGCCCGCGAGTAAAAAAAGGTTGCCATGGAAAAAAACAATATTTTTTTTACTCGTAGGTTTAGTCGACGTAGGTCGTAGTAGGTCAGCATGTATTTTGTAGGTGATCGAGGGTAGTCAAAGGTAATCGAAGGTAGTCGTAGATAGTCTTCAACATAGTCGAAGGGAGGTCGAAGGAGATCGAAGGAGGTCGTCTTCACTCTCCACTATTCCGTGTCCAATTTTCCCGAAGCTAGTCGTAGCTGGTCTTCAACAAAGTCGTAGGAGGTCGAAGGAGGTCTACCACATAGTCGAAGGTCTTCAGCATAACACTTTTTCAAACTCTCCCAAACTCTTCTAAACTCGCTAATTAGATCGCCGCAGTGGGACAGCCCCTTAACTCCTGCAGCAGTGCAGCTCCCGAGGTCCTGCAGACCTTGCAACAGCAACCATGCAGCAGAATAGTGTATGGGCATCACAGGACCAACACCTTTGACCACAAGTTCATCGGGCAGTGGTCAGCCCGGAACAGTCTGCAGGCACTGCAGGGAAATGACTCCATGGATCCGGTGGCGTAGTTCCCAGAGCAGACTGCCCAGCTTGTCTGGCGAAATGCCTCATCGCCAGAACCAAGCATTAAGACCTGACTTGGCTGGCGGTGAGGGGAGCCCTCCCAGTCAGATCCTTCCTGCACCTTCAGAACCTCACTACCAGCGCACGCTGCCCCAGGGACAGCTGCTATGGAGAGGAGACGGTTGCCCACCTCTTTGCAGAGTGTGGATTTGCAAAGTCTGGAGAGGTTCGCAAGGATCCCTGTCACGGATTATTCTGTACTGCTCCATCACAGAGGACTCTGTGATTTACAGACTGCTCCCAGGGACACATTCAGAGACTGACATTGAGTGCTGCTGGCAGCTCATCAACTTGGTGAAAGATGCTCTTTGGTCTGCCCGAGCTTTGTTGACCTCCCAGTAGAGCGAGATGTCCGTCGGGGAATGTTGCCGACTGGCACGCTCCAGACTGCTGGAGTACGTACTGAGGGATGCACTGAAGCTTGGTGCAGCCAACGCTAAGGCTCTGTGGGGGAGGACCACAGTCTAGGGTCCCTCTGCTGCTGGATATTGGGGGGCAGGGTGTGGTGGAGCTGCCCCTCAAAGGTAGGAATATCACCCTAGGGGGCCACATGAGTGGCAAGGGTGCCGGGTAAAATTTATAAACACTATGTCACATTGCCATGAATATATATATAGCCTCTCTGAATGTCAGAAGAATATTTGCATTATATTCATTTTAAAGTTAAAATAAAGATATAGCCTCTCTTTTGTATATATTCATTTTAAAGTTTATTTTGATTTTTTTTTAAATCAATGGGAGGAATTAGTGCCCCACCAAGGGACGACTAACGTGAAGGTGTTCGATCAACTTATTCAATCCAAGCCCTTTTCTACAATATTGTTAATTAGGGACAGATAAAAGCAATAAGAAAAATATAAATACTTTAAACTATTGAAAGTATGAATTAAATACTTAGAAATAGTAAATTTCCTTTGGACGATATTCCTTGGAGTGCAGGAGGATGAGGGGTGATCTTGTAGAGGTGTACAAGATCATGAAAGGTAAATGCTCTTTGACCCTATTACCTCTATAGGGTATCAACTGACTTGTCGAACAAAAGACTCTAAACCAAACTTAATCTTTATTAACACTTGAGTGACTTAAACATGCATGCAAACACTTGACTTTCATTCCTTCTCATTTACTTTACTATTTCAACTTATCACGTCTTAAACTCATGACTTGGTCTCAGATATTACCCGTATGAATGAATTGGCCAGATTCGCTCTGTTAGTATGGGGTAGATTTCTCCGAGCTTCGAACTCAGGTCCCTTCTTCTTGCCATGGTTGTTCCCTCGTTGTCGCCGCCTGACGTCTCGGACCGCCCTTCTTTTATACTAATGTTCGAAAAGAAGCCTTTGTTCCAACCCAAGGCTCACATGATGTTAAAGTCAATCATTTCAAGTTGTCTCTCCTCCAAGGGCTGAATAAACAAAACACATCTTTGTTCTTTATCAGGCTGGAGAGTTGCCAGTTCATATCTCTTTCTCATTATAGAGTTATTTTGCAAAATGTTTGTTCCAGGCACCTTATCGTCTCAAGGCTGTACTGCCTCGCCGTGAAGTTACCTTCAGCCCTAATCCCACCAGATGTCAATGATGTGACCGTTTTCACTGTGCTCCCTTGTTCTCCTGGCTCCAACATTTTGCTCTGTCTGTCTCTAGCTAGTAGCATCCTCCCAAAGCCTGTCGGGATACTTGACATCCAGTCCCAGGCTGTAGCACAGAGTCTTTTACCCAGAGTAGGGGAACCAAGAACCAGAAGACATAGGTTTAAGGTGCGTGGGGGAAAGATTTCATAGAAACATGAGTGGCAACTTGTTTACATAGGGTGGTGGGTGTATGGAACGAGTTGTCGGAGGAGGTAGTTGTGGCAGGTATTTTTACAAGGTTTAAGTCTGAAGAAGGGTTTCGGCCCAAAACGTTGCCTATTTCCTTCGCTCCATAGATGCTGCTGCACCCGCTGAGTTTCTCCAGCATTTTTGTGTACCTTAAGAAACATTTAGACAGCTACATGTATAGGATAGGCCAGGAGAGATAAGAGCCAAATGTAGGCAGGTGGGATTAGTTTAGATGGGGCATGTTGGTCGATGTGGGCAGGTTGGGCCATGCTATATGACTCTATTAAAATGCCTTTCATTAATGCCAATTAAATTAAAACAAATGATTATTATTTAAAGTATTAAGCAGTATAGGTGCAGTGGGTAGAGCTGCTGCCTCACTGCTAAGAGACCCAGGTACAATCCTGACCCCAGGTGCTGTCGATGTGGAGCTTGCACGTTCAACCTGTGACCATGTAGGTTTCCTCCAGGTGCAATCCTCCCACACCCTAGGACGTGGAAGTTTGTAGGTTAATTGGCTTCAGTAAAAAAATACCCCCAGTGTGTTGGGATGTGATGCATAATTGGGATAGCAGAAAACCAAAATGAAGGGGCGATTGGTGGTCAGTGTAGACTCACAGGGTTGAATACCTATGTTGTATCTTTCAATCAATAACTGGCCCCTGCTATATGTACTAGGAGTGGTAATTGTGAATTTAAAGCCTCAGATACACTTTGCCCAGGTTCAATGAGATTTAGAAAGTCTGAGGACTCAGTGTCATGTCCGAGAATTGAGCAGGCGATCAGATCGGACCACAACATCAGGGTGGCATGGTGGTGCAGCAGTAGAGTTGCTGCCTTACAGCGCCAGAGACCCAGTTTCGATCCTGACTACAGGTTCTGTCTGCATGGGGTTTGTATGCTCTCCCTGTGACCGCGTGGGTTTTCTCCGAGATCTTCGATTTCCTCCCACACTCCAAAAAAGTACAGGTTTGTAGGTTAATTGGCTTAGTATAATTGTAAATTGTCCCTAGTGTGTGTAGGATAGTGTTAATGTACGGGGATCGCTGGTCAGTGTGGACTCAGAGGGCCAAAGGGCGTGATGCCGCGTTGTATCTCTAAACTAAATAAAATAAAAATCTGTGGCCTCCATCTTGTCCTGTATTACTGTGCTGGCATGAAAATCTAGAACCAACTATCACGGGGAATATATTTATTAAACACCTCCTTATGGAACCATTGGATATCCTTCCGTGGATTCAGCCCATTGTCGTAAGCTGATGACCTTTCATTGGAGCTGATTAAAAAGGCATCACTGTTTACCACTTTGCACAATTGCTCCATGACTTGTTGACTAGTTCCAACATTTTCTATTTGATATGGAACAACAATTCTGTGGAAATTTGAGTATTTTAAATTGCACGGTAAATCTGTTCTATCAATTATATTTGACAATAAAAGTGCTTTGATTCCTCTGCTCAGATTGCTTTGTGCCAAAAAACAAATTAAAAACACTCGGAAAATCTGAAGTAAAAAGAGAATGCTGGAAATCCTCAGCAGGACAGGTGGTGTCTGGGGAGATAGAAACAGAGACAACATTACATGTTGAAGATAGACACAAAATGCAGGAGTAACTCAGCGGGACAGGCAGCATCTATTTACAGAAGGAATGGGTGATGTTTTGGGTCGAGTCCCTTCTTCAGACTGAGAGTCAGCGGAGAGGGAAACTCAACATATGGCAGGGTAAGGTGTGAACATGACAGATCAAAGCAGACGATAATCATGGAAATGTTGAATGGGTCATGGTCAGCTGATGGGAAGGTGACAACGAGATGCAAGCGGTAAAATTAATCAGGACAGTGAAACTAGTCGGAGAACTCGGGTGGGGAGGGATGGCGAGAGAGGGAAAGCAAGGGTTACTTGAAGTTAGAGAAATCAATATTCATACTGTTCATAATCATCATAACCATAATCATACCTTATTAGCCAAGTATGTTTTGCAACATACGAGGAATTTGATTTGCCAGTCATACTAATAAAAAGCAATAGAACACACAAAATACATTTAAACTTGAACATCCACCACAGTTACACCTCCACATTCCTCACTGTGATGGAAGGCGAAAAGAAGTTCAATCTCTTCCCTTCTTTGTTCTCCCGTGGTCATGGGCCTCGAGCCTTCCGTTGACGGGACGATCTTGACTCCCATAGCTGGTGTCGGGCCTCCTCGTCAGAGCGATCAAGCTCCTGCATCGGGGGATGTCAGCTGCCCCGCGCCGGCGATCGGACCCCGGGTCGTGCCGCTGGTCGTGTAGCTGGTCGTGTAGCTGCATAGCTGGAGTCCCCGACTCGGTCTCTCCGGAGACTGCGAGCCCTTGATGTTAAAGTCTGCAGGCCGCGGTTGGAGCATCTATCCCAGGCAAGGGATCGGCTCCGATGGTAAGTTCACGTCCTGCAGTGGGGCTCAAAGTCAGTCCCGAACAAGGCCTCCAGCTCCACGATGTTAGGCCGCAGAGCGACTGGAGATACGACCCGGAAAAGAATCGCATCCCCGGCAAGGTAACAGATTGGAAAAAAAGTTTCCCCCGACCCCACATAAAACAAACCAGAGAATATTAACACAAATGGGGTTGTAAGCTTCCCCAGCGAAATATGAGCTGCTGTTCCTCCAACTGGTGTTTGCAAATTCTCCATATTCCTCCAAACCTGTCCTATTCATGTACCTGTCTAACTGTTTCTTTAAACTTTGGGTTAGTCTCTGGCAGCGTGTTCCAAACACCCACCATCCTTTGTGTGAAAAAGTTACCCCTCAGATTCCTATTAAATCTTTTCCCCTTCACCCTGAACCTATGTCCTCTGGTCCTCGATTCCCCTACTCGGGGCAAGAGACTCTGCACCCTTCATCCTCCTGTTCTCCAAATAGACTCCCAGCCTACTCAACCTCTCCCGATAGCTCGGACCCAGGCAAAATCCTTGTAAAAATAATACATCCTTTTAATGAAGTATTCTGCTTTATTAAAGGAAACATGTATCCTTCTTTCTCCAGTTCCTTGGTAATGAGGATAATTTTATTTTTATTTACAGAAGTAAAAGCTACTTTTCCTGACTTTATAAGAAATCATCATCATTTGGGCATCTTCATGCTTCTTATACCATTAACCTCATTCCTGGCATGACCTTGGCAAATTTATTTTGCAAACTCCCTATTACAAGTCCAATCTATTAACAGAAGTGCAAAGGTACAAAGATTCACACCAGACATTATATTCATAAGTTCATTAGTTTTTAAGTGATTGGAGCAGAATTAGGCCTTTCAAGTCTACTCCACCATTCAATCATGGCTGATCTTTCCCTCCTAACCCCATTCTCCTGTCTTCTCCCCGTAACCCTCACACCGTACTAACAAATAATCTATCTATCTCTACCTTAAAAATATCCACTGAGGGCCTCCACAGCCTTCTGTGGCAATGAATTCCACAGATTCACCACCCTCTGACTAAAGAAATTCCTCCACATCCTTTAATTCTGAAGCTATGGCCTCTGGTCCTAGGCTTTCTAACTAGTGGAAAACATCCTCTCCACATCCATTCAATCAAGGTCTTTCATTCTTCGATAAGTTTGAAAGAGGAGTCCCCTCATCCTTCTATGCTCCATCGAATACAGGCCCAGTGCCGTCAAACACTCATCATATGTTAACCTACTCATTCCTGGGATCATTCTCCCTGCATTACTTAATCAAGTATTCATGTCAAAACTTGAGGGCCTCAAGTTGAGGCTGACACCTGTCTCAATGTCGCAAGAATACTGGAATCTTTCTTTGTACAGGTTACTAGATCTGTGTACACAGAAGTAAAATATGCAAATCTGAACAATTACAAAATGTTGGATGTACTCCATAGGTCGAGCAGCATCTGCAGAGAGAGAAAAACAGAGATAATACTTCAGGTCATTAACCTTTCGTCAGAACGAGGAAAGATTAGAAAGTTGTGGTGGGGTGGAGGAAGCAAAGGGAGAGGGTGGGATGACTCGAGAGGGTGAAGCTCAAGAGAGGCACAGTGATACTTTGGTGGTGGTGCTGGCGGAGAAAGGGTGTGAAAGCTTGTTCACCAAAACCGATCTGCCTTGAAGAATAAATAGAAAAAGATGATTGATTTCAGAGGAGCGATTAATTAAAAAAAGTGTAGTAGGATCCTGCAGATGCTGGTTTAAACCGAAGATAAACACAAAAAGCTGGAGTAGCTCAGCGGTTCGGATAGCATCTCTGGAGAGAAGGAATAGGTGATGTTTCGGGTCAAGACCCTTCTTAATAAAAAAAAAGGTTGTGTGGAGAAATTTGAAAAACAGTAGGTGATGAAAATCTAAATTCAGATTTTAAAATTCAGAAAAAAGAGAAGGCTGGAGATAGTGTAGACAGTGAGAACCTTTCTCGCAGGGTACAAATGTCAAAGACTAGAGGGCATATTATAAGGTGGACAAAAATGCTGGAGAAATTCAACGGGTGAGGTAACATCTATGGAGAGGAGTAAACAACGTCACCTCTATTCCTTCTCTCCATAGATGCTGCCTCACCCTCTGAGTTTCGCCAGCATTTTTGTCTACCTTCGATTTTTCCAGCATCTGCAGTTCTTTCTTAAACAGGGCGTATTATAAGGTGAGAGGGTCAAAGTTTTAAGGAGATGTGAGGGGCATTTTCTATACAGGGGGTGGTAGGTGACTGGAACAGGCTACTAGGGGTGGTGGTATCATAAATGATCGTGGCATTTAAGAGGCTCTTAAATGGGAAAATGGATCTGCTGGGGATGGAGGGATATGAATCATATGTAGGCAGAGGAAATGAGTTTATCAGCATCATATTCAGCACTGACATTGTGGGCCAAAATGTCTGTTCCTGTGCTGTATTTTTCTATGTTCTATGTTGTTTATTCAGCAGGCAGGCTGCACATTTAGTTCTAGATAGGCAGCATGGGAACAGGCCCTTCAGCCCACCAAGTCCACACTGGCCACACTTGGTTTCTGTTATCACAATTTCTAATCCACTCCACACATATTAGGGGCAATTTTACACAGGCCTATGAACTTGATGAAACCGCAGTACCTGGAGGATATCCACTCGGTCACAGGGAGACCATGCAAACTCCACACCATCAGCACCCGAGGTCGCAATCGAACCCTGGTTTCTGGCTAGAACAAATCAGATTTAATGATCTTTCAATGAAATTGGCCAGTTCTGGTACAAATGTGAAGGTCTAATTTTCTGAAAATGTCCAAATGCACCCTGGCCCTCCTTTTTGTCAAAGATTCCTTCTTGTGGGGGGATCCCTCGTCTCATTTGCTGTCAACACCATAACAGATTCAGATTGGCACGGTGGCGCAGTAGTAGAGTTACTGCCAAACAACGCCAGAGACCCGGGTTCGTTCCTGACTACGGGTGCTGTCTGTGCAGAGTCCATACATTCTTCCCATGACCTGCGTGGGTTTTCTCCGGGTGCTCTGGTTTCCTCCCACATTCCAAAGACACACAGGTTTGTAGGCTAATTGGCTTGGTATAAACGTAAATTGTCCCTGGTGTGTAGGACAGTGTTAGTGTGCGGGGATCACTGGTCAGCGCGGACTCGATGGGCCGAAGGGCCTGTTTCCACGCTTATCTCTAAACTGAACTAAACTAAACTAAATAATCAGAACACAATGTGGAGCAGCACACAGAAATACTGTCCAAAGTGATGAGCAATGTGCCAGCTGGAACATGACTCACTACACAGAAAGCAAAGAAAGAGGCTTCATGTGTTGACCCAGCCTTGATATGAAAACCTGGGGGGTTTTCGGGACTGCAATAAAGGACTTTGAGTGATACCGATTTTAATTGCCAGTGTCCATCAACATGTAGCCAGCATCTCGAGAGGGATCACTGTGTCAGAACAACTCCCAGTGCAGACCCGGATCACAGTGAGCTGATTTCAATTATGGACTGTTCATTCAAGTTTAGTTCATTTATGGGCCTGTCCCACTTTCACAACCTAATTCAAGACCTTTTTTGCTCATGGACATTTTTCATCAGGCTAGAAAAAGGGCCCGAACTTCTTGATGCCACGAGTACCTACATCTAGCATCACGACCTACCTATGACCTACCTACATAGAAACATAGAAACATAGAAATTAGGTGCAGGAGTAGGCCATTCGGCCCTTCGAGCCTGCACCGCCATTCAATATGATCATGGCTGATCATCCAACTCAGTATCCCGTACCTGCCTTCTCTCCATACCCTCTGATCCCCTTAGCCACAAGGGCCACATCTAACTCCCTCTTAAATATAGCCAATGAACTGGCCTCGACTACCCTCTGTGGCAGAGAGTTCCAGAGATTCACCACTCTCTGTGTGAAAAAAGTTCTTCTCATCTCGGTTTTAAAGGATTTCCCCCTTATCCTTAAGCTGTGACCCCTTGTCCTGGACTTCCCCAACATCGGGAGCAATCTTCCTGCATCTAGCCTGTCCAACCCCTTAAGAATTTTGTAAGTTTCTATAAGATCCCCTCTCAATCTCCTAAATTCTAGAGGGTATAAACCAAGTATATCCAGTCTTTCTTCATAAGACAGTCCTGACATCCCAGGAATCAGTCTGGTGAACCTTCTCTGCACTCCCTCTATGGCAATAATGTCCTTCCTCAGATTTGGAGACCAAAACTGTACGCAATACTCCAGGTGTGGTCTCACCAAGACCCTGTACAACTGCAGTAGAACCTCCCTGCTCCTATACTCAAATCCTTTTGCTATAGAAACATAGAAATTAGGTGCAGGAGTAGGCCATTCGGCCCTTCGAGCCTGCACCGCCATTCAATATGATCATGGCTGATCATCCAACTCAGTATCCCGTACCTGCCTTCTCTCCATACCCTCTGATCCCCTTAGCCACAAGGGCCACATCTAACTCCCTCTTAAATATAGCCAATGAACTGGCCTCGACTACCCTCTGTGGCAGGTAGTTCCAGAGATTCACCACTCTCTGTGTGAAAAAAGTTCTTCTCATCTCGGTTTTAAAGGATTTCCCCCTTATCCTTAAGCTGTGACCCCTTGTCCTGGACTTCCCCAACATCGGGAGCAATCTTCCTGCATCTAGCCTGTCCAACCCCTTAAGAATTTTGTAAGGTTCTATAAGATCCCCTCTCAATCTCCTAAATTCTAGAGAGTATAAACCAAGTCTATCCAGTCTTTCTTCAGACCTACCTACGACCTCCTCCGACTTCCTACGGCATCGTGGCGACCATGCTGCGAGTATGAGTCAAGGGCTAACTCGGCCGAGGTCGTGAATTAGGTCGTGAAATTGGGACAGGCACTTTACTTCAGAGATACAGCATGGAAACAGTGCTAAAACATGTTCAACACATACACAATATTTACATTAAACCCCACTTTAATTCACAGCAAGGCGTCTATACGATTGTGAAGGGAGACTCAGGATTCATCTTTCCAATAGATATTGCCTTGGCAGTATTTATAACAACCATTGACTAAACTAACTAAACTATGAACTATGAACTGGCTTGGTTGCACTAAGGACCTCAAGCTTTTTGCACTAATATTGGTATTTTGTATTCTTTGAATTTTTTTCTTGATTGGTTTATCGTATCAGCTATCTGTGTTGTGTTTACAGGCCTGTTATGCTGCAGCAGGTAAGAATTTCATTTTTCCGCTCTCGGTACATACGACAATTAAACACCCTTCACTCTCGACATTGAAATGTTGAGTAAATTATGACAATATTATGACAATAAATAAAAGGCAGGAAGGCTCCAGATTTGATAACTCACATGACCTGTGAGCCGATTTCAATTACGGACTGCTCATTCAACTTGAAATGATTTTTTTTAAATTTCCATCTTTGGCTTTGGTTCAAGCTGTGATATATCCAGGTCACACCTTGCTATCTGCAGTGAGGAGCTGGGGACCAAATAGGCCCTTCGGCCCACCGAGTCCACGCCGACCAGTAATCCCCGTACATTAACACTATCCTACACACACTAGGAACAATTTTACACTTATACCAATGTAATTAACCTACAAACCTGTACATCTTTGGAGAGTGGGAGGAAACCGAAGATCTTGGAGAAAACCCATGCAGTCACGGGGAGAACGTACAAAGTCCATACAGCAGGGCTGCCAACATTGGGTGAGAGTTGAGGGTGATAAATTGCGAGGGAGGGTGTGAGAAGGGGTGTTCCCCCTCCCATAGTAGGCTCAAGAGGCGGCCCCCACTCACCCGGTCCGCTCCTGGCTCTGGGCCGGGGTTAAAACTCCATGGGGTGTGGACAGAGCGGTCGACGGACATAGAGCCGCCGGAGGTGAGGGTGGGAGGTGTGTGCCGTGCCTCAGGGAGGAAGGGGGAGGGGGGTTGGTGCTGGTAGTTTGATAGTCCTGCTTTAAACCAATCCCCTCTAGTGCTTGAATCACATATCCTGGAAAAAAGACTATGCATTCACCTGATATTCCCCTCATGGTTTTTACTCACCTCTAAAACAATTTTTGCTTTATTTTGAACTTTCAGCACCCGCAGATATTTGAGCGTAAGAAATTTTGTGATCAGCGTGAGAGCGTGAGAATTTTGTGAAATGCGTGAGTCTCACGCTCAATGCGTGGGAGTTGGCAGTCCTGCTAATAATGCAAACATTTTATGCAAGTTCCAATTGTTTGGACAAAAATCACTTATTACTGCTTTATAACGGTTAAGTTACTTTAAGACCATTTCAGAAATGATGGCACTCAACAAACAAATTAAAGCAAACTAAAAAGAAATAACATGTTCCATTTCCTGACTCGACCTCATAAGTACTTTAACGCTGTTAACAGAGCAAAGGGATATTAATCGCAAGAATCAAAATGGGGAAAGTGGGGGCAATTTTGCTTAAATGGTCATTCTAAGCCCATTCAGAACTTCATAGAGTCAGAATTATACAACATGTACGTGACTGGCCCAATTTGTCCATAATGATCAAGTTGGCATTCTGCGTGCCCAGGGACTGGCTGCCATTCCCAGATCAGCTCGCGTCCCGGAGACTGGCTGCAGTTCTCAGGTCGGCTCGCCTGCCCCGATCCTGCAAAAACAAATTTGAAAAAAAACGTGGTTTTTCGGGTTACGGGCCGGATTCAGCCCGTGTGCCGTAGGTTGCTGAACCCTGTCCTAGATGTTTGGCCTCATTGTGGTCCCCCCATGTTTTACAACCGTTTCACCTGGTTAGTTTTATCTCCGGCTGCTTCATGTTGTCGGCGGCTGCACATCCAACCAAGAAAGAAGAGAAGAGATGCGACGTCACTCACAGCCGCCAACTGATGCTCTTCCCCTGACCGCACAGATCGTTGTGATATGGCGCAAAAAGACAAACTGTGCAGGGACTGAAGACAGCGTGAGAATTCTGTCATCAGCGTGAGAATTGGCTGAAATGCGTGACTCTCACGATCAAAGCGTGAGAGTTGGCAGCCCTGTCTAAGGCCAGGATGTGACAACAGATGCACAGGGAGACACGTACACAAAGGAAGACACACACACACAGGGAGACAGACACACACACACACACAGGGAGACAGACACACACACACAGGGAGACAGACACACACACACACACGGAGACACACACACACACGGGGAGACACACACACACACAAGGAGACACACACACACACAGGGAGATACACACAGGGAGTCACACACACACACACAAGGAGACACACACAGGAAAACAGACACACACACACCTTTCCTTCCCCCCCTACATCCTCCCCCTCCCTCCCTCTTTCTTTGTATTGTATTGTATTGTATTCAAATTTATTGTCATTGTCTCAATTAGAGACAACAAAATGAATTTCCCTTTACAGTCAGTATCATAAAAATAAATAAATAATAAATAATAAAACATATTAAAAATAAAATAGAATTTAAAAAAAAAGCACAAACACAGAAAGTCCACGACACAACATAACACAATGGCACCAAGGTGAGGAAGGCACCATAGTCCAGCCAGCCTCCCCTCCGATCTTCCCAGATGTTCACCCGTGGTCGGGGCCTTCCGAGCACCCGCTCAGGCCCTCTCGCCGGGCTGATGGAACGCCGACGCCGAACCCCGACGGTGAAAATCCTCCTCAGCGGCCCGGACCTCCCGATCAGCCGCCTCCCACCGGAGTCCGCAGCTCCCGAGTCCGCAGGCCGAGCCGGGCAGAGTCGCAGGACCCCACGATGTTTGTCAGCGCCGCCCGCGTTGGGAGCTCTGCGAACCACAGCTCCAGGATGTCGGTGCCGCAGGCCCAGCACTCCGGGCTCCAGACGGCGATCCCTGGTAAGGCATCGCCAGCCCCGCGATGTATCAGTGCTGTCCCGCCGCTGCTGGATCTCTGGTCGGTCCAGGCAGGAAAGGCCGCGCCAATCCAGTAGGTAGGCCGCTGGGGGGGTGAGGACGCGACTCGAATAATAGTCGCGTCCTCTCCAGGAAGCGACTGAAGGACGGTATCCCCCTTACCGTGCCCTCTTCCCCCACATTAAAACATTAAAAAAAACATAAAAAACACACTTCAACATAACAAAAAAAAACGAAAAAACAAAAAGATACCGGGCTGAAGGTGGAGGCAGCTGGCACCAGCGCCACCGGAAGTACAACACCTTGCTCCCTCCCTCCCTCTTTCCTCCCCCCATCCCTCCCTCTTTCCTCCCCCCATCCCTCCGTCTTTCCTCCCCCTCCCTCCCTCTTTCCTCCCTCCCTCTTTCCTCCCCCTCATCCCTCCCTCTTTCCTCCCCCCATCCCTCTGTCTTTCCTCCCCCTCCCTCTCTTTCCTCACCCTCCCTCTTTTTCCTCACGCTTCCTCTTTCTCCCCTTTCTCCTTCCCTTCCTTCAATCCCTTTCTACATTCCCTCCCTCTGTCTCTCTTTGCCTCCATCCCTCCCTTTTTTTCTTTCTCTCTCTCTCTTTCTCCCCTCCCTCTCTTTCCCCGGCCGACCAATGGGCACGGTGTTTCGTGGATTGGCGGCGCTGGCGCTGCCGTGTGAGTTGAAAGGCAGGAGGGAGGGAGGGAGCGAGGTTGCCGTGGCAGTCGGCAGCGCAGCGCTCACAGACGGCGCACAAAAGCGCTGACACCCGCTGCCCAGGACCGACGCGCTTCCCCAATCTGTGCAGACAGATCGCTGTCATGTGGCGCAAAGAGACAAACTGTGAAGCAAAGATCCTATAGCTCCGCTATACAGCTCCGCTATAGGATCTTTGCTGTGCAGGGACTGAAGACAGCCTGTCAGCGTGAGAAGTCTGTCTTCAGTGTGAGGGCGTGAGAATTGGCTGAAATGCGTGAATGTCACGCTCAAAGCGTGAGAGTTGGCAGCCCTGATACAGACAGCACCCATAGGCGGGATCGAACCTGGGTCTCCAGCGCTGAAAATGCTGTGAGGCAGTAACTCTACCTCCTTCCTCTGCACCACCATGCCACTTTCTTCTATTTTAGTATAGTTTAGTTTAGTTAAGTTTAGTTTCAAGATGCAGCAACGAATAGGCCCTTCAGCCTACTGAATATGCGGTGACCACAGATCAATGGTTCACACTAGTTAATCCACTTTCGCATCCACTCCCTAAACATCAGGGGTAATTTTACAGTGGCCAATTAATTACAAACCCGCATGTCTTTGGCATGTGGGAGGAAACCGGATCACTCGAAGGAAACCCACGTGATCACAGGGAGAATATGCAAACTACACACAGAAAGTACCCGAGGTCAAGATCGAACCCGGGTCTCGGGCACTGTGAGGCAGCAGTTCTACCCGCTGCACCACTCTGCATCACAGAGCCACCAGTCTTGGTAGACTAAAAGGCCTTCTTTTGTGCTATAAATAAATAGAATATGAACTAGCTATGAGAAATGTTTATTAGTACTTGGCTGTTCACACTCACTCTCATCATGGTGAATATTGACCTGAGGTATAGTTTTGATTGATACCAAGGGTTGAAAGAGGCACTAAGGCTCTGCAAGGAGAGTCGAGTTAAGCTGCTAGAAGTTGGATGAGGTTCGAAGGGCCTGTTCGTTAATAAGGTATTTCCAGTTCGATTCATGCTAACATTTCACAGGGCATTAAAGGCAAAACCTTAGGTTGATAACGGTGTTAAAAATGACAGAAAGTCAGAATTTATCATGTGGTCGAGAGCATAAAGGACAAGAGTTAATGATTACCAAGTGTAAAAGTTAATAAGATTTCAGCATGAGTTTTTGTGATCATTATTGCATTCCATATTTTAAAAAGATATCCAGGCTTCAGAGAGTGGTAAAAAGCAGATTCAATTGAATGTTGCCTGAAATGTGAAATAGAAATTTGAAGTCTTTAAAAACTAGATCTGTTCTCAATTGAATAACATGGATTATGGATTGTGTGATAAAAATGTAAAAAAAAATATTAAAAGCTCTGGCAAGATGGAAAGGAGTTTAATGCAATGTGCAGGATTTAGAATGAAGGATCATATATGAAAGATTAAATGACACAGATTTAGAACAGAGGACTTTCATAGATGGAGCCTGCTTTATGTGAGCAGGCAAGAGATTGTGGAATTTATGTCAGGGAATAATAATTGTAGCTGAAACTAATTCTGAAGAACCTGTTTGCTGTGAAGGGCATGGATGGCAAGAAGGAGGCTTTGAGGGAAAATCCTAAAAGGAGTCTACAGGGATATTAAGAGTAAAAGGGTGGCTTGGGTAAGGACAGGTTAAGTAAAAAATCAGCATGGCCATATTTGGGTAGAGCCACAAGAGATGAGGGAGACTCTAAAAGAATATGCTCAAAGATTTGTTAGCGAGAAGGTCATAGATAAGTGGCGTTTTGGGTCAGGGCAATTCTTCAGATTAATTGCCGGCGGGTGGTGAAGAAAGATGAGAGAAAGGAGAGAATGGAATATTTTATTGTCACATGTGACTAGGCACAGTGCAATTACCTACCCAGTGTGTACAAATAGCAGCCCCGACGGCGCTGACAAAGTTACAAAGCACCGCCACCGAGGCCTCACCGCTGTCGACGCCCCACTTCACACCTCCGTGGTGCCGACCCGGGCTCAGCCACGGACTCCGTCGGCCGCTCCGCCGACCCGGACTCTGAACCGCGAGGCCCGGCTGCTCTGACCGGCCGACCTGCCAGGCGCCGGCCGTGCCACGACGCGGGCTTCTACGCGGCGATCCGAGAGGCATCAATACCACGGCAACTCGATAAAGGCCTCCGGCCCTGTTCCCAGTCCCCAGCTGCTGATACGCAGGACAAAGCATGATAGTTAATAGATGGATGCAGGTGAGGGAGGAGGTTAATAGGCAGATGGTCGGAACAAATATTTGGCGGCATGATGGCACAGCAGGAGGGTTGCTGCCTAACGACGCCAGAGATAATTTATAGAAGCCAATTAACCTACAAACCTGCACGTCTTTGGAATGTGGTGGGAATCCAGAGCACCCAGAGGAAACCCACATGGTCACAGGGAGATTGTACAAACTCTGTATAGATAGCACCCCTAGTCAGGGTCGAACCCGGGTCTCTGGTCACCATAAATGTGTAGGAAGAAATTGCAGATGCTGGTTTACACTGAAGATAGACCCAAAAAGCTGGAGTAACTCTCAGGACAGGTATCATCTCTGGAGAGAAGGAATGGGTGACCCAAAAAGCTGCCATTCCTTCTCCCCAGAGATGCTGCCCGGCCTGCTGAGTTACTCAAGCATTTTGTGTCTATCTTCCATGCTACAGTATAAATAACATAGAAACATGGAAAATAGGTGCAGGAGGAGGCCATTTGGCGCTTCGAGCCTGCACCACCATTCATTGTGATCATGGCTGATCATCCACAATCAGTAACCCGTGCCTGCCTTCTCCGCATATCCCCTGATTCCGCTAACCTCTCGCTAGCTGCAAAAGAAACTGCAAACAAATGGCAACACAATGCATTGACATGAACTGTAAAACGCAGCCTAAGCTCAGGGTCTAAGTGTGGCATTGTGAAGGGTGTGAGATACTGAGCATTGATCCATCCCCATTGGAATAAAAAAAGGAATAACCTTGACTTCCTAATTCCGTTTTCGGTGTAATTTTAATGATAAAATGATTAAATTGGTCTTCTTGATTAAGGTTGACATTTTAGCAATGAGAAATCCACTGTGTTATGAAGTGGTAAAAGTCAGTGAATGATGTTTTAAAATATAATCACTTATAAAGGATGGTTTCATGCTAAGCGGTACTTTAAACAGTACAGATTTACAGTGATTCAAGCATTAAAAAAGGCAGCCAGCATCATCAGAGATCCACACCACCCTGGCCACACAGTAATTACACGTCTGACAATGGGAAGAAGCCTGAAAAAAGTAACGTCCAGGTTCAGGAACAGCTTCTTGCCTACAGCCATTAGGTTCACATATTCTCTTGTGCTGCTTCAAGTAAAAATGTAATTGTTCTATCTGGGACATATGACAATAAAACACTCTAAACATACTCTAAACATGACTCTTGACATTCCAAGACATCTCCACCAGCTGAATGTGAGATGAATTTCCTTGTGGCTGAGGTATGATCCAGCTGGAGCAATGAAACAGCATCTCTCCATGTGTACAAGGTCAAAAAGCTATCATCATGATAAGACTTTCCATTCCACTTCAGTACTCAACAGACTACTGGAATCAAGAGACTGAGAACTCAAAACCCTGCACAGGAAATCAAACCTAAAGATCAAAAACTTGCTTTCAAGTTGTTTTCATGTTAAAAAGGAATATCAATTATGAATTTCATTTTATATCTCTGGAGCTGGCAGGTGTGAGCTTAGCTTCTGAAAGATGTCTTGTAAGGTTTTACAGTGTGTTGAATGCTGAATATTACAGTTTTTGTAAAATTAACCCATTCATAGTGGATGGAATGTTGTTTCTTTGACTGGAGAGAAGCTGGCATCTAGCAGTGAGATAGTCAAAATTGTTAAATGTGTTACTGTTCACTTAGTGGTGCAGCAGTAGAGTTACTGCCTTACAGCGACAGAGACCCGGGTTCGATCCTGACTATGGGTGCCGTCTGTACAGAGTTTGTACATTCTTCCCGTAACCTACATGGGTTTTCTCTGCGACCCCCGGTTTCCTCCCACATTCCAAATGCGTAGAGGTTTGTAGTTTAATTGGCTTGGTATAATGGTAAATAGTTCCTTTGTGTGTGTGGGGTAGTGTTAATGTGCGAAGATTGCTGGTCGGAGTGAACATGCTGGGCCGAAGGGCCTGTTTCTGCACTTAATCTCTGAACTAAACTAAACTAAACTAAACTAAACCTTGAGACACACTGAGAGGTACAGAGCAGGTTCAATGGTTCAACCGTATTTTATTGTCACATGCGCACTACTCAGTGATATTCTTTTTGCATAGATCACACTTGCACGAGTTGCTATATTTAGGCGCCATGTACAAAACGTCTAAAGTCATGTCCATGCACTCGATGTACTGGAGCGGTTCCTGATCCAGACGAACCCCAGGCTGCTGCAGGGCCTCCTCCCTCGCCCTCGACAGGCTCTCCTCTCCCAACCATCTTTGTGTCCCGGGAACTCCTCCTGCAGCCGACCTTGAAGGCACAGGAGGCGATACCCTGGTCCCTTTCCCACCGGCTCACTCCTCGCGTCCGTCGACACCAGCGGCTCCCTCTTCCTCCACTCACCTGTGTTCGGGGCCGAGCTTGGCAGCTTCTGCGCATCCCCCCTGCAGGCCGCGGCTTCAGCCGGCTTCACGTTGCAACTTGGGAACCTTCTGCCGCCGCATGTTGCATGATCGTTGTTGACAATCTGAGTGAAAAATCAGCTGGAGACTGAGGCTTGAAAGAGGGTGTGGAGGTGAAGAGACAAATTAAAATGGGAAAATAAAGATGAAGAAAATGGAGAGAAACAACTGAGAGGAGGAAAAATTAGTGGTGGATAAATCCGGGTGGCACGGTGGTGCAGTGGTGGAGTTGCTGCCTTACAGCACCAAAGACCCGGGCTCGATCCTGACCTCGGGTGCTGTCTGTACAGTGTTTGTACCTTTTACCCATGATTTTCATAGGGTGCTCCGATCTCCTCCCACACTCCCAAGACATACAGGCTTGTAGATCAATTGGCTTGGGTGAAGATTGTAAATTGTCCCTGGTGTGTAGGATAGTGTCAGTGCACAAGGATTGCTGGTCGGCGCCAACTCAGAGGGCAAAAGGGTCTGTTTCAACACGGTAACTCTAAACTAAACTAAATTAAATGAGGAAAGATATGAGTCAATAACAGAGCGCTGTAGTGGCTCATCTGTTGCCACACAGTGCTTGTGACCCGGGTTTGATCCCAACCTCTAGTCACAGTCACAGAGTGATACAGCGTGGAAACAGGCCCAACTTGCACACACAAGCCAACATGTCCCAGCTACGCCAGTCCCATCTGCCCAATCCCTCCAAATCTGTTCTATTCCTGTATGTGTCCAACTGTTTCTTAAACATTGGGATACTACCTCCTCTGGGAGCTTCAACTGCCTCAACTACCTCCTCTGGGAGCTTGCTTCATATGCCCGCCATCCTTTGTGTGAAAAAGCTACCCCTCAGATTCCCATTAAATCTTTCCCAACAACATCACCACTCTCTCTCACCTTGACAGCCAGAAGGGGGGCTCTGTGAGAGTGAGAGATAGATTCAAGATTCAATTTATTTGTCATTTGGACCCCTTGAGGTCCAAACGAAATGACGTTTCTGCAGCCATACATTACAAAACAAAAAGACCCGAGACACAACATAATTTACATAAACATCCATCACATTGCTGTGATGGAAGGCAAAAAAAAAACTTATCTCTCCACTGCACTCCCCCCCCCCCCCCCCATGTCAGAGTCAAAGTCAAAGCCCCCGGCTGGCAATGGCGATTGTCCCGCGGCCATTCCAAGCCACACTCCAGGAGCTCTTCAACCCCGCAACTCGGGCGGGAGAAGTCGCCGTTGCGGGAGCCCCGAAAAGCGCTCGCTCCAGGGACCCGCGGGCTCCCGGTGCCGCTGTCCGCCAGACACGCAGTTGCAGCCTCCGAAGCTCCGGAGGTCGGGCCGCAGCAGCGTCCACCACAGCTCCACCCGCTCCGGACTCGGCCAGCTCCGCGACAGTGAGTAGTCGGCACTGGAGCCCCAGGTCTTCCTGTTGGAGGCCGCTCCACGTTGCAGCCCCAACGACAACGGAGACCTGACAAAGAAAAGGTCGGGTCTCCCGTGCAGGGAGAGATTTTAAAAGTTACCCCCTCCCTCCCACCCACCCCCACCCCCCCCCCACACACACCCCAACAGAAAATAACAAAAACTACATAAAAACATAGACAAAAATAATAAAAACGCAGACGGGCTGCAGAGGCCGCTGCTGACGTGAGTCGCGCCGCCTACCGAGGATGCTGTTCATTGATTTCAGTTAAGCTATTAATACCATAGTCCCCACCAGACTTGCTGAGAAGCTGCTGGAACTGGGGCTGAACACTCCCCTGTGTGATGGGTCCTGGACTTTCTCACCACCAGGCCTCAGGTGGTTAAGATGGGGAGACATACCTCCAACCCCTCACCCTGAACACAGGATCCCCCCCAGGGTTGCATCCTCAGCCCCCTACTGTACTCCCTGTACACACATGACTGTGTGGCCAGGTTCAGCTCCAACTCCGTCATTAAATTACACTGTGGTGGTGGGCCTGATCTCCAATAACGATGAGGAGGCCTTCCTGGAGGAGGTGGCTGATCTGGCAATCTGGGGTC
This sequence comes from Amblyraja radiata, assembly GCF_010909765.2. Classification (NCBI taxonomy): domain Eukaryota; kingdom Metazoa; phylum Chordata; class Chondrichthyes; order Rajiformes; family Rajidae; genus Amblyraja; species Amblyraja radiata. Next base: position 31,667,600 of record NC_045982.1, read on the forward strand.
AGGACAACAGCCTCCTCTTGAATGTCACTAAAATTAAGGAGCTGATTGTGGCCTTTAGGCAGTCACAACAACAGAGGATGTACATGCCACTGGGGATTCAACTACATGCCATTGGAAGTTTCAACTACTTCCCTCCGGCAGACGTTACAAGGCCTTCTACGCCCGAACCTCTAGACTCAGGAACAGATTTATCCCAAGAGCTATAGCGGCTCTGAACCGGCCCTAATGAGTGCCCCCCCACCCACCCCCTTTGGACAGTCTCCCTCAGATGGTCACGTCAATCAATTCAGCTTGCTTATTTATGTATTGTATTTATTTACCTTTCTTGTACATCAGTGGAGCTGCACACTAAATCTCGTTGCACTGACGTGCAATGACAATAAAAGATATATTATTATATTATAAATGGGACTACTGTGGATAGGGTGAGCAGCTTTAAATACCTGGGAGTCCACATCACAGAGGATCTGACATGGACAGCACACACTGCCACACTGGTGAGAAAGGCAAGACAGCGCCTTGACCACCTCAGGCAGCTGAGGAAATTCAGAGTATCTCTGAGAATCCTTCAATCCTTCTACTCTGCTGCTGTAGAAGGTATCCTGACCAGAAACATCTCGATCTGGTTTGGCAACTGCTCTGCCAAGGACAGGAAGGCACTGCAGAGAGTAGTGCGTTCGGCCAAATGCACCATGGGAACTACACTCACCCCCCTGCAGGACCTATACACCAGGAGGTGCAGATCCAGAGCCAGCAAGATCAAGAAGGACCCCTACCACCCCAGCAACGGGCTGTTTCAGCAATTACGGTCACGCAAGCGCCTCTGCTGTCACGCTGCGAAACAGAGAAGATAAGATGGAGGCCATCAGGACTGTAAACTCTGATCTCATCCAGGCATTAATACTGTTGTGTCTTTTAAAAAAAAAGTAAAATATGGTTCTGTTCTGTTCTGTTCTATTGTTTTGCACAATCCCGCAGGCATTGCCACTTTTATTTCACATTACATCTTGTATGTATGTGTATGTGACAAATAAAGTTGTCTTGACTTAACCACCTTAAAGCTATGTCCTCTGGTCCTCTATAAGTGCATCTCTATAAGATCACCCCTCATCCTCCTGCGCTCCAAGGAATAGAATCCCAGCCTACTCAACCTCTCTTTATTGCTCAGTCCCTCTGGACCTGGCAACATCTTTGTAAATCTTCTCTGTACCCTTTCCAGCTTGACAACATCTTTCCTCTAACATGGTCCTAAGAATGCAATACTCTAAATGTGGTCTCTTATTCAACTGCAACATGACCTCACAACTTCTATATTCAATACTTGGACTGATGAAGCCCAATATGCCAAAAGCCTTTTTGACCACCATGTCTACCTGCGACTCCACCTTCAAGAAACCATGCACCTGCACTCCTAGATACCTCTGCTCTACAACACGCCCCAGAGCCCTACCATTCACTGTGTAGGGCCTGACCATGTTATACTTCTCAAAATGCAACATCTCACACTTCTCTGTATTAAATTCCATCAACAATTCCTCAGCCCACCTGGCCAATCGATTAAGATCCTGCTACAAGTTTTCACAACCATTTTCACTATCTGCAAAACCACTCACATTTGTATCATCTGCATCCTTGCTAATCTTGCCATGTATGTTCTCACCCAATAGATGACGATAGATGTTGATGACAATCATTGATATAGATGACAAACAGTAATGGGTCCAGCACCGAACCCTCCACACCACTGGTCACAGGTCTCCAGTCTGAGAAGCAACCTTCCACCATCACCCTCTGCTTCCTTCCATGAAGCCAATTTTCTATCCATTTAGCTATCTCTCCTTGGATCCCATGCAATCTAACCTTCCAGAGCAGCCTAAAATGCATAAGCTAGTCAAATGCTTTGTTGAAGTCCATGTACATAACATCTACAGCTCTGCCCTCATCGCCCTTTTTGGTCATGTCTTCAAACAACTCAATCAGTTTTGTGAGACATGACCCTCCAAGTACAAAACCATGCTAAGTATCTCTAATCGTCCCTTGTCCATCTAAATGCACATATATCCTATATCCTATATCCTCAGAATACTCTCTAGCAACTTTCCAACTACAGGTGTTATGTTCACAGGCCTACAGTTGCCTGCATTTTCCCTGCAGCCCTTCTTGAATAGAGGCACAATATTTGCCACCCTCCAGTCTTCTGGCACCTCTCATAGTATTTCAAGGTGACTTCCATTGACTTCCACAAGTTCCTCCATCTTCCTGTCTTTCATCTCAGTAAGTACAGAGGAGAAATATTGATTGAGGACCTTGCCCATCTACTGTGGCTCCACACCGCATTGACCACTTTGATTCCTGAGGGGTCCGACTATTTCTCTAGATACCATTTTGTCCCTTATGTATTTATAAAATATGGCACAGTAACAGGCCCTTCAGCCCAATTTGCCAATGCCAACCACAATACCTCATCTACATTGCCCGCATTTGGCCCATATTCCTCTAAACCTTTCCTATCCATGTACCTGTCGAAATGTTTTTTGAATGGTGTCATAGAATCTCTCTCAACTACCTCCTCTGGCAAGTTATTCCATATCCCCACCACTGTCTGTGTGAAAGTCCGTGTGAAAGAGGGTGCTATCTGTGTGGAGTTTGCATGTTCCCCCTGTGACCATGTAGCTTTCCTCCAGGTGTTCTGGTTTCCGCCCACATCCCAAAGTTATGCAGGTTTGTAGGCTAATTGGCCTCTGTATGTAGGGAGCTGATGAGAAAGGGGGAGAACATAGAACGTTGAACATAGAATTAGTGTGAACCAGTGTGAATGGGGTGATCCACGTTCAACATGGACTCAGTGGGCTGAAGGGCCTGTCTCCATGCTGCATCTTTCAATCATTCAGTCAAGGACGAAAACACGAGTGGAGGATAAATGAGGGACGTCATGTTAAATGTAGATAGTGACAAGATGCTGGAGTAACTCAGCAGGTCAGGCACCATCCCCGGAGAAAAGGAATCGGCTCAGAACCCTTCTTTAGACTGAAAGATAGAGAAGGCCAGAACAAAAGGCCGGCCGTGTTTCATTCTGGCCTCCTCTCTCCTTCAGCCTGAAGAAGGGTTCTGGCCGAAAAGGTTTGCATGTTCCTTTTCCCCAGGGATGCTGCCTGATCCACAGAGGCACTCCAGCATTCTGTGCCTAACTTCGGCAGAAAGCAGCATCTGCAGTTCCTTCCTACACATGATGTAAATGAGAGAACAAGAGAGTGGTGAAGTAACGAATAAGGGGCAGATGTAAAACAAATGGGTAGACGAATGGAAGAGGAAGTGAAACTAAGAGAGCGAGTTCTTTCTGTCAGCTGAACTAGTAGATTCAAAGCCTCTGCAGGAAGACAAAGTACTTTCACAAGCGGATTTCAACATAAGCATACAAGTAAGCATGTTGATAAATAGAGTCTAAAGTTTCCAGCTGCCTTACGAGTCTTTTGTAGAAGCAAACTGTATTGTTGACAGTTAATTAGACCCTACTCTGGATTCCAGTCACGTTGTCTGATGCACGATTAATTCTACCTCAAGGCTTCTTTGGATTAATTGATTTGCAAATGGAGGCATTATTGTTCGCCAATTAAATTGCAGCAATTGAGTGTCCAGGTTCAAAGCTTACCATACAATGGCTATTCCAACAGCACATAACATCAGTCTACTGTATCAGACTTTGAAAAACAAAATGACCAGTCTTGGCTCAGCAGCAATCAGATTGTCATTTGTTTCACTCAACGATAGCATGTTATTTATTGTGCAGATGATAATATTTTACTGATATTATTGTAAGAAACAAATAGATTTTTAATAATCACAGAGGTATACAGCAAGCAAACATGCCGTTCGGCCCACCTAGTCTATGCTGACAATGTTGCAAAGCCAAGCTCATCCCACCTGCCTGCATTTTAGTTTAGTTTTGAGATACAGCACGGAAACAAGCCCTTTGGCCCACCGAGTCCACGCTGATCAGCGATCCCCACACATTTATGACCCTGTCCCACTTAGGAAACCTCTGGAGACTTTGCGTCCCACCCAAGTTTCCGTGCGGTTCCTGGAGGTTTTTGTCAGTCTCCCTACCTGCTTCCACTACCTGCAACCTCCGGCAACCACCTGCAACCTCCGGGAACCGCACAGAAACCTTGGGTGGGGCGCAACGTCTCCAGAGGTTTCCGTTCAGGTTTCCTATGTGGGACAGGGGCATAATAACACTATCCTACACACACCAGGAACAATTTATATTTATACCAAGCCAATTGACCTACAAACCTGTATGTCTTTGGAGCATGGGAGGAATCCAAAAATCTCAGAGAAAACCCACAGGATTCTTGGTTCTTGGTTCTTGGTTCTTGGTTTCCTGGTCCTCCAAAATATTCCAAATGGAATTTAAACTGGAGGTGGTGGAGGGAGGACTTAAGCCAGAAAGGGTTATTGGGAAGAAAGAGCTACATTAAATTTAGTTGCATCTGGTTGGGTAACTATAGTAGGGTGGAGATTATTCCATGCTTTAATTGTGCGGGGGAAGAACAAATTGCTGTATACAACTGTCTTTGTAGCTGGAATCACAAATTGGATCGAATGCCCTCGTCTGCTCCTAATGGTTTGGGTTTGGTGTAGGTCTTGTAGTCTATGTCGAGCTGACCATTTAACATTTTGTAAAAACAGGTCAAACGGTGAGCTTCACGTCTGTCTTGGAGAAGGTTCCACCCCAGAGAATTCAGAAGTTTGGTGACACTCGCTTCTCTCTCATAGGTGTTAGTAACAAATCGAGCTGCCTGTCTTTGGACTCGTTCGATGGAAGAAATGTTTTTATTTGTGTATGGGTCCCATGCTGCAACTGCGTAGTCCAAATGAGGTCTAACGAGGGTGAAGTATAGCTTCTCCTTGACAGAAGTTGAACAATGATGAAAGTTGCGCCTCAGAAAATTTAGGACACCTGTTGCTTTCACCGTTGCATGATGAGTCTGACCATTCCAACGCAGGTCATTCTGCAATTTGATGCCAAGATACTTGGTTTGTTTGGATTCTTCAAGGGTGACACCAAGTATATTGTAAGATGTTTCGCATGGATTCCTCTTTCTGGTGACATGCATGGTTTCACATTTGGAAGGGTTGAACTGCATGCCCCATTGTTGTGACCATTCGACCATAGTATCGAGATCCTTTTGGAGAGCATCTTCATCATCAGCTGACTTAAATGGACGGTACAGCAAACAATCATCAGTGAATAGTCTGGTCGTACTTGCGACTTTTTCATGGATGTCATTGATGTAAAGCAAAAGCAGATGTGGGCCAAGTACTGTGCCCTGGAGTGTACCTCTCAACACTGGATGCCAATTGGAGCTCTTTCCATTCACACACACACGCTGAAGACGTTTTGTCAGGAAATGGAAATCCATCGTTTCGTGTTGGAATGAATACCATAGAAGTCAAGCTTCCGAAGCAGTCTCTGGTGTGGGATGACATCAAATGCTTTAGAAAAGGATGAATGTACAAACTCCGTACAGACATCACCTGTAGCCAGGATAGAGCCCGGGTCTCTGGAACTGAAAAACAGCAGCTCTACCACTGCATCACCGTGCTTGTGCTGATGTAATGTTTCACTGAAATTACTATAGGAAACAGATGTTTTTTTAATAGTCATAAACTGCAAGGAAACTGGCCTTCGGCCCATTTAGTCTATGCTGACCATGTAGCAAAACAGATCTCATTCCAATTACCTGCACTTGGCCCAAACCCTAACAATTGCTGCAAATTTAGATTATGATGGCTTCATTAAGCAAACTGTGGCATCAACACTCAATGTCACTCACTCATCCTTCTCTCTTGCTGGACAACGCGACACACAAGCTGATCACAATCAGCACTAACTACTTTATGATGCCTTATTGTCATAAGTGACAAGTCACAGTGATATTCTTTGTCTTGTTCACCCAAGGTATGCAAAGAGTTGCCACATAAAGGGCACCGACAAAGTATTCCATTTTACCCAAACCATTTTTAACACATTCCTCCTTCGTTCTCCCCCCCCCCCCCCCCCCCCCCCCCCTCCGCCCACCTCAGCCAGGTCCTCCTTTCTAACTGGGATGTGTACATCCTGATCGCATCATTCTGCCCCTATGGATGAGGTAGTGATTTCCTGAACTGAACTGGGAGCTTCAGGATCTGGGCTTGCTGCAATCCTCAGTGTTTCAGACAAATAAATGTGCCAGTACGCATTTTTAATAAACATACCAACAGCCTGGGACTTGCATCACTGATAGGAACTGGAGCGCGGACCTTGAAAATGGTGCCAAAACATGGCGCCTCTTGCATACAGGCTCTACTTTAGACTTCAGAGATACAACGTTCTGAAAGTTTTCCTACACAAAATAACAAACTCTTTGGATCAAAGAGGCTGTGTAGGTTGCTTGGACCATAGGCTTTAGACTTTAGACACAAAATGCTGGAGTGACTGCGGGTGAGGCAGCATCTCTTCTCAGCTGCTGACTCACCCGCTGAGTTAATCCAGCAGTTTGAGTCTACCTTCGATTTAAACCAACACCTGCAGTTCTTTCTTACTCGGCTTTAGACGTTAGAGATACAATGCAGAAACAGTCCCTTCGACCGACCGAGTCTGCGCCAACCAGCGATCACCCCGTACACTAGCACTATCCTACACACTAGGAACAATTTACAATTTGTTTTACAGAACTTACAAACCTGCACATCTTTGGAGTGTGAGAGGGATCCGGAGCACCCAGACTGGGCTATTTGTCAGAAAAATACTTTCACTGTGTTAACACTTCGCCCTTGTGGCTTTAAAAGCTCCATTGAACCTCAGGTTTTATGTGGCTGGAAATGGAATAAGGACAGTTAACTTTTGAGAGGAACTTGTACAACTGTTCCACTTTCGAGGAGCCATGATGGCATACCAACTTTGCGTACCAACACAAAAAAGCACAAGGCAAATCACTGCCTACTCACCCTTTTATGCATCATGTAGCCCAGCACCTTTTCTGATTTCCAGCTTCCATCAACTGCAGTCATCCTTGATCCCTCTCCGAACCCTCTCAGTTTTCATAAACAATTGTACCTTTCTCCGTTCAATTCTCTATAATGTCAAAGCTGGCCCAAACCCTAACAATTGCTGCAAATTTAGATTATGATGGCTTCATTAAACAAACTGTGGCATCAACATTCAATGTCACTCACTCATCCTTCTCTCTTGCTGGACAACGCGACACACAAGCTAATCACAATCAGCAGTAACTACTTTATGATGCCTTATTGTCATAAGTGACAAGTCACAGTGATATTCTTTGTCTTGTTCACCCAAGGTATGCAAAGAGTTGCCACATAAAGGGCACCGACAAAGTATTCCATTTTACCCAAACCATTTTTAACACATTCCTCCTTCGTTCTCCCCCCCCCCCCCCCCCCCCCCCCCCCCCCCCGCCCACCTCAGCCAGGTCCTCCTTTCTAACTGGGATGTGTACATCCTGATCGCATCATTCTGCCCCTATGGATGAGATAGTGATTTCCTGAACTGAACTGGAAGTTTCAGGATCTGGGCTTGCTGCAATCCTCAGTGTTTCAGACTAATAAATGTGCCAGTACGCATTTTTAATAAACATACCAACAGCCTGGGATTTGCATCACTGATAGGAACTGGAGCGCGGACCTTGAAAATGGTGCCAAAACATGGCGCCTCTTGCATACAGGCTCTACTTTAGACTTCAGAGATACAACGTTCTGAAAGTTTTCCTACACAAAATAACAAACTCTTTGGATCAAAGAGGCTGTGTAGGTTGTTTGGACCATAGGCTTTAGACTTTAGACACAAAATGCTGGAGTGACTGTGGGTGAGGCAGCATCTCTTCTCAGCCGCTGACTCACCCGCTGAGTTAATCCAGCAGTTTGAGTCTACCTTCGATTTAAACCAGCACCTGCAGTTCTTTCTTACTCGGCTTTAGACGTTAGAGATACAATGCAGAAACAGTCCCTTCGACCGACCGAGTCTGCGCCAACCAGCGATCACCCCGTACACTAGCACTATCCTACACACTAGGAACAATTTACAATTTTTTTTACAGAACTTACAAACCTGCACATCTTTGGAGTGTGAGAGGGATCCGGAGCACCCAGACTGGGCTATTTGTCAGAAAAATAATTTCACTGTGTTAACACTTCGCCCTTGTTGCTTTAAAAGCTCCATTGAACCTCAGGTTTTATGTGGCTGGAAATGGAATAAGGACAGTTAACTTTTGAGAGGAACTTGTACAACTGTTCCACTTTCGAGGAGCCATGATGCCATACCAACTTTGCGTACCAACACAAAAAAGCACAAGGCAAATCACTGCCTACTCACCCTTTTATGTATCATGTAGCCCAGCATCTTTTCTGATTTCCAGCTTCCATCAACTGCAGTCATCCTTGATCCCTCTCCGAACCCTCTCAGTTTTCATAAACAATTGTACCTTTCTCCGTTCAATTCTCTATAATGTCAAAGCTGGCCAAGCAGTAGGGGATGGGGGAAGAGGAAAGTGACAATGACGTGATTTGTGTGATTCCATTCCCAACCGCTAGCGTGTGGGGTGGCACGGTGGCGCAGCGGTAGAGTTGCTGCCTTACAGCACCAGAGACCCGGGTTCGATCCTGACTACAGTTTGCACATTCTCCCTGTGACTGCATTGGTTTTCTCCAAGTGTTCTGTTTATCTCCCACACTCCAAAGACATACAGGTTTGTAAGTTAATTGGCTTGGTAAAATTGTAAATTGTCCCTAGTGTGTAGGGTAGCATATGGGGATCGCTAGTCAGCACAAACTCAGTGGGCCGAAGTTCTTCTTTCAGTGCTGTATTTCTAAAACTAAAAACTGTTAAAATATGCACACATGTAATTTACAGGACAGTGTAAAGTCGTCTCTGCCTGTTGTGAGTCTCTGGGTAATGGCCCGTGGGGGCTCTGATAGATCGGGTCTCTCTGCTCTGCAGAGTTTAGCTACAGCAGACTCATTTGGTGACAGGTAGAGCAAGCTCGGAAGGACGCTGTTATCGCTGGCTGCCATAAATGACTGCACACAATGCCAATGATCATCGCGGTTTTGTAACACTTGGCTTAGTTTTTAGTTTAGTTTAGTGCAGCTATACGGCGCGGAAACAGGCCCTTCATCCGACTGAGTCCGCGCTGACCAGTGATCCAGTGCGTCAACACTGGGGACAATTTACACACACTAGGGACAATTTACAAATATATCAGGCCAATGAGCCTACAAACCTCTACGTCTTTGGAGTGGGTGTGGGAGGAAACCGGAGATCCCGGAGAAAGCCCATGGGGAGAACGAACAAGCTCAGTACAGACAGCACACGGGGTCAGCATCGAACCCGGGTCTCTGGCGCTGTAAGTCAGCAACTCTACCTCTGTGCCACCGTGTGGCTGTTGGCGCAAGGAACTTGAGTGGAGTTTGGAGCTCATTCCTTGGAGGGTGGATTTGGTGGCCAATGCAGCTGGCACTCTTGTGGATGCAATCATGATGCAAAGTTCAACAACAAACATGTTGCAGCTCCAATGCAGCAACCCAGAAACGTTGCATTGAACATGTGGAGCAGCAACTAACTGCTCCCAATGTGGCATTCTTTACATCTACTTAACCAAGCGTAGACAAGGCAATTGATTCAACAAACACTTGTGCTTGGTCTGCCTAAGACTGCTGGATCTCTTGGTTGCTAACTATTTTAACCCCCCTTCCCGTTCTCACACTGATGTTTCTGTCCCAGGTTTTCTCCATTCTCAGAATGAGTGCCACATGGAAACTGGAGGAACAGCACCTCATATTCCACTTGGGTCTCCGACGCCTACAACCCAAGGGTATGAATATATGAATTCTCCAGTGCTCAGTAACTAACCAACAACACCCTTTCTTTTTGCTCCCTCTCTTCCCTGTGCACCATCTGGATCGGCACGCAATTCTCCCACTAACCCGCCCATCTGTTCCCTTCCCATGTCCCCTTCCACCTATATTCCATTTTCAGGCTTCACATTTTACACATCTTCTTTCCTGATCTCAAGTACCTTTGTCTTCTTCCCATCTCTGGCCCTTGTGCATCCATCTGCCAATCAAAAACATCCCTCACCTGCATCCAAGTATCATTCACCTGGATTTATACCCCCCCCCCTCCACCTCTCTTCCAGCTTTCTCCCACCTAACACTATCAGTCTGAAGAAGGGTCTTTACCTGAGACGTCACCTCTTCATGTTCTCCAGAGATGCTAACCCTTACCGCCCACCGGAAGGGTTAGCATCTTTCCTAATCAAAAACCCTGGGTGGACAGGTCCATTCGCGTTGCCTTGAATGCTCGCACTGCTGCTTACAACTCCAGCCTGGTATCCGGCAATATGGACGACTACAAGACACAGTCCTACCGACTGCGAAGGGCAGTGAAGGATGCAAAATTGAGGTACAGGGACAGGATGGAGATGCAGATGGAACAACGGGCCACCAGACACCTTTGGCAGGGGCTACGGACTATAACTAACAACCAGAGCAGCCCCCCTCAACCAGGAGTGCCGGCGCCTCTTTAGCTGATGACCTGAACTCTTCTTACGCACGATTCGAGACGGGCAACATCACTCCTAGCTCGCCGGCTAATGACAACACCACCAGCACGCTGGCTAGCGAGGCTGGAGGGAGGTCCACCGCTGGGGATGTGCACACATTCTTGTTGTCCGAGCACAAAGTGAGTGAACACGAGGAAAGCTGTAGGCCCAGATGGTATATCAGGGCGAGTACTAAAGACTTGTGCTAATCAGCTTGCTCCAGTGCTCGCCACAATATTCACCCTCTGCCTGGCCAAGTCCGGGGTCCCTTCCTGCATCTAGAGATCCACTATTGTACCTGTACCATAGAATGCCTCTCCAGCCTGCTTGAATGACTACCGACCGGTGGCCCTCACCTCAGTGGTCATGAAATGCTTCGAGAGGTGGATCAAGAACTACATCTGCGCCTTCCTCCCTCGCACCACGGACCCGCTGCAGTTCGCATACCGTCCGAACAGATCCATGGATGATGCGGTCTCCCAGGTTCTGCACACCACTCTCTCTCACCTTGACAGCCAGAAGGGGGGGGCTCTGTGAGGATGCTGTTCATTGATTTCAGTTCAGCTTTCAACACCGTAGTCCCCACCAGACTTGCTGAGAAGCTGCTGGAACAGGGGCTGAAAACTCCCCTGTGTGATGGATCCTGGACTTTCTCACCGCCAGGCCCCAGGTAGTCAAGATGGGGAGACATACCTCCAACCCCCTCAACCTGAGCAAAGGATCCCCCCAGGGCTGCGTCCTCAGCCCCTTACTGCACACATGACTGTGCGGCCAGGTTCAGCTCCAACTCCATCATCAAGTTTGCTGATGACACTGTCGTGGTGGGCCTGATCTCCGATAACGATGAGAAGGCCTTCATGGAGGAGATGGCTGACCTGGCACTCTGTGCCAACAGCCTCCTCTTGAATGTCACTAAAATTAAGGAGCTGATTGTGGACTTTAGAAGGGCTCAACAACCGAGGACGTACACACCACTGGGGATAAATGGGACTACTGTGGATAGGGTGAGCAGCTTTAAAAATCTGGGAGTCCACATCACTGAGTATCTGACATGGACAACACACACTGCCACACTGGTGAGAAAGGCAAGGCAGTGCCTTTACCACCTCAGGCAGCTGAGGAAATTCAGAGTCTCTCTGAAGATCCTTCAGTGCTTCTACTCTGGGGCTGTAGAAAGCATCTTGTCTGATAACATCTCAATCTGGTTTGGGAACAGCTCTGCCCAGGACAGGAAGGGTCTGCAGAGAGTAGTGCGTTCAGCCGAACGCACCATGGGAACTACACTCACCCCCCTGCAGGACCTATACACCAGGAGGTGCAGATCCAGAGCCAGCAAGATAATGAAGGACCCCAACCACCCCAACAAAGGGCTGTTCCAGCTGCTAGGGTCAGGCAAGCGCCTCCACTGTCACGCTGCGAAAACAAAGAGGATGAGACGGAGTTTCTTCCCACAGGCCATCAGGACTGTAAATTCTACTCTCACCAGGGACTAATTTACTGTTGAGTTGTGTCTTTTTATTTTTATAAATACTGGTTCTTTTCTGTTCTGTTCTGTTCTGTTGTTTTGCACAAGGCGCAGGCATTGCCATTTTCATTTTACTGCACATCTTGTATGTGTATGTGACAAATGAAGTTGACTTGACTTGACTTGATTTGGTGCCTGATCTGATGAGTTAATCCAGCACTTAGAGTGTTTTTTTGTTGTAAACCAGCATCTGCAGTTCCTTGTGTCTTCAGTGACGTCCATTCGGTTGCAAGGCACTACATTGTTCTAGCCAGGCTCCCAAATGGACATCCTTGGGCAACGGAAAATCTCCCCCATTATCTGCAAGCTGTTTGGTACTTTACCCCTTAAGGGTATCACGTAAGCCTTCACTGGACAAAAAAATTAGTTTAGTTTAGAGATACATTGAGGAAACAGGCCCCCCGAGTTTGCACCAACCAGCAATCCCCACACTAACACTGTCCTACACACTAGGGACAATTTACAAACTTTTATGGATATTTTCAGTAATGTCCTTCACGAAATGAAAACCTGATGCATTTTCACAGCCTTGTAAATCTGCATGGTTATTTCTAGGGATTTTTAATTTGGCAGCTTCTAAACCCTGTGTAAGGCTATCCCATTTAGAAATTAGTTTCCAAGGTGTATGTGGACTTCTTCCTATGAGGATATGCATTGGAATTCCAGTTACAAACCCATTCTATATCTTGGAGTTTCAATTATAAGGACACTTTGAATCCAGTAAAAGGCTTTGATTCAGGCAGTGAGATTAGATCAAAGAGTCCCAAGCCTGTACCTTCAAAGAGTAAATTCCTTTCCGATTTCAGAAAGATCGCATCCAAAAGAATGAATGGAATGGATAAATAAGGACAAATTGACATAATGTTGAAAAATAATCTTAAATTCGGAAAATACACTCTTTCATTCTTAACACTAACGTGTTGAAGCATTCGTTAACAGGAAGAAACATCCATATAACCATATAACCATATAACAATTACAGCACGGAAACAGGCCATCTCGGCCCTACAAGTCCGTGCCGAACAACTTTTTTCCCTTAGTCCCACCTGCCTGCACTCATACCATAACCCTCCATTCCCTTCTCATCCATATGCCTATCCAATTTATTTTTAAATGATACCAACGAACTTGCCGCCACCACTTCGACTGGAAGCTCATTCCACACTGCTACCACTCTCTGAGTAAAGAAGTTCCCCCTCATGTTACCCCTAAACGTCTGTCCCTTAATTAAGAGAGATGTTTATTATTGTAATAAAAAAGAACTGCAGGTTCCCCAGGGTTAGGTTTATACCAAAGATAAACACAAAATGCCTGAATAACTCAGCAGGTCAGGCAGCATCTCTGGAGAAAATGCGATAGATTACATTTTGGGTCGGTACCCTTCAGACGTACACAAAATGCTGGAATAATTCAGCAGTTTATTCTTTATTATGTTATTAATGTTAATCATTACTAATTTCCAGACAATCTCTGGTATCTTGCCTAATGATTGGTATCCATTGAATTTTATGTAATTCAGAGTGTGTAGGAGGTCCCGACTCAAAACATTGCCGATCCATTCCCTCCACAGACGCTGCCTGACCTGCTGAATTACTCCAGCACTTTGTCGTTTGCAGGAGAAACTAGATGGTTGACATGTGGAGGAAGGAACGGCAGATGCCGGTTTAAACCGAAGATAGACACAAACAGCTGGAGTAACTCGGTCGGTCAGACAGCATTTCTGGGGAAAAGGAAGAGGTAATGTTTCGGGTGGAGGTGGTTGACAACTTGCCTACTCAACATTGAACTCACCGGCATTCAACAGAAGCCTTGCTGAGGTAACCATTGCTCAAGAATCATACCTGCAGCATCCCAGAGTTAACGTTATAGACAATAGACAATAGACAATAGGTGCAGGAGTAGGCCATTCGGCCCTTCGAGCCAGCACCACCATTCAATGTGATCATGGCTGATCATCCCCAATCAGTACCCCGTTCCTGCCTTCTCCCCATATCCCTTGACTCTGCTATCTTTAAGAGCTCTATCTAGCTCCCTCGTGAAAGCATCCAGAGAACCAGCCTCCACCGTCCTCTGAGGCAGAGAATTCCACAGATTGTGGAACTATTGTGTGTTAAGTATGTCATTGCACTTTATTAGTTAACAAACTCGGCCTCAAAGTTTTGCATTGGTAGTTTGACTGTTATTCATGCTTAGCACAAAAACCGAATCATGCTGTATATATTTTTTGTATATCAGCTGCGTACATGCCTCAGGAGGCAATTCAATTCATTTAAGAAACCTTTGTTCCAAAACATGCTGTTCTCTCCTTTCTCTCAATGCTGCTCATTCACCACACATAAATTATTAATTTCTTCCTTGCAAATTAGCCCCGGCAACTCAGATGCAGTACATCTTAACGTGTCCCTTTGAACCTTACTTTTTGCTCTAATGAAAGTAGACCGACTATGGTTTCTGCAGAAACTCATTAATCTTTGTGGCTTCTAGTTTAATTTTCTTCAGACTGTATCATTTAAAAAAGAAAATATAGCAAACGTGAGTAAGAACACAAGAATCTCGTCGTGAAGACAATTATTCAAGAAGTGATGAGAACAAAATAAATATGTCAGTGTCAGAATCAATCAAGCGTCCAATCAGTGTACATTATTCAAGAAAGCTCATAACAATATAAATGAAAATGTCTTCCATCCCAAAAAAGTGGAAACAAGCAAAATAATACATCTCTTATTTATTTACTGATCTGTTGGGCTCAGCATTCAGTTATCAATTGGGAAATATCCATAAATATACAGATCATATCCACTCTATCAGATTTATACATAATCCTATTTGGAATCAAGAACCAGAGGACATTGGTTTAAGGTGAGAGGGGAAGTTTTAATAGGAACCTGAGGGGGAACTTGTTCATGGATATATGGAGAAAACTGCCAGAAGAGGTATTTTCTGCCAGAAAGGTAGCTGAGTCAGGTGCTATACTATCATTTAAACAACAGTTGAACAAGTACATGGATAAGACAGGTACATAGGGATATGGGCTAAGTGTGAGCAGGTGGGATTAGTGCTGATAGGGCATTTCGGTTGGCATGGGCAAGTTGGGCCGAAGGTCCTGTTTCTATGCTGTATGACTATGACCTTATCTACCAAGCAACACTGAGAATACATCTTCTCTCACTTAATCATAAGCAAGTTGGAGGTAGTGAGGGGATAATGCGGAAGGCCAAGCCTGATGTGAGCCCCAGCTCAAATAATCAACCATGCCCTTGATCTTGTTGACATCAAATAGCAAAAAATTGTAATACGCAAAGTTATGAAGGGGGGGGGGGGGGGGGGTGGGGGGGGGGGGGTGGGGGGGGGGGGGGGGGGGGGGGGGGGGGGGTGGTGGATGCTAGACTGGTTTCCCCAACAACAGGGATGTCTAAAACCTAGGGGATGGGTAAGTTGAAGAATAGTGATAGAGTGGGTCAAAGAGAAAAAATAATCACCAAATGGTGTTTGGAATCTGGAACATCTCCCTTGGTAGATGATAGAACCAGGTACTCACACAGCATTTGCAAAGTGTCATGATAACACCTAAATGGTCAAGATATAGGCAGCGATTGAAAAAGAACCGGTAAATGGAATTAGGATCAATAAGAATTTGATGGTCAGCATAGCCCTGGTGGCCAAGGGGCCTGTTTCTATCAAAGATAGACACAAAGTGCCAGAGTAACACAGCTAGTCAGGTAGCATGATAGATACAAAATGCTAGAGTAAAAGGGCTGTCCCACTGTGGCGACCTAATCTGCGAGTTTAGAAGAGTTTGCCCTCGACTCAAACTCGCAGCATGGTCGACGTGATCCTAGGAGGTCCTATGAGGTCACTGGAACTCTCCTTCATGCTTGAGGGAAGTTCCCGCATAATCTCGGCCTCAGCTAAGTCGCAGAAACATTTTCAGCATGTTGAAATTTGGTTGGCATGGTTCTTTTTAACTCGTAGTGCAGTGGAGTGGGGTCGCTAATTAGTTACAGGCAGTCGAGGGCAGCCGTAGGCAATCTCCTTCACTGATCGGGCATTTTGATTGGGTCATTGGAGTTTTGGGGATCAAGGAAAACCGATCGGTAGGTAAAATGGCCGCTAAACTTTATTATAAGTTGTCTTGCTTCTTAAAAGTGTCTCCACTCCTTCTCTCCCCTTCTCCCCCCCTTCTCTCCCCTTCTCCCCCCTTCTCTCCCCTTCTCCCCCCTTCTCTCCCCTTCTCTCCCCTTCTCCCCACCCTTCTCTCCCCCTTCTCTCCCCTTCTCCCCCACTTCTCTCCCCTTCTCTCCCCCTCTCTCTCTCCTTCTCTCCCCTTCTCTCCCCTTCTCTCCCCTTCTCTCCTCTTCTCTCCTCTTCTCTCCCCTTCTCTCCCCTCTCTCCCCTTCTCTCCCCTTCTCTCCCTTTCTCTCTCCTTCTCCCCCTTCTCTCCTCCTCTCTCCCCTTCTCTCTCCTTCTCTCCCCTTCTCTCTCCTTCTCTCCCCCTTCTCTCCCCTTCTCTCTCCTTCTCTCCCCTTCTCTCCCCCTTCTCTCCCCTTCTCTCCTTCTCTCCCCTTTTCTCCTCCTCTCTCCCCTTCTCTCCCCTTCTCTCCCCTTCTCTCTCCCCTTCTCTCCTCCTCTCTCCTCCTCTCTCTCCTTCTCTCTCCCCTTCCTCCCCTCTCTCCTCCCTTATCTCCCCACCCTCTCATCATCATCCCCTTCCCTCCCCTTCTCTCCTCTTCTCTACTCTCACCCTTATCTACCCCTTCCTCCTCCCCTTCTCTCCCCTCTCTCCCCTTCTCTCCCCCCCTTCTCTCCCTTTCTTCTCTCCTTCCTTCTCCCCCTCCTCTCCTCCTCTCTCCCCTTCTCTCCCCCTTTCCCCTTCTCTCCCCTTCCTCTCCACCTTCTCTCCACTTCTCTCCCTCTCTCTCCCCTTCTCTCCCCCCCTTTTCGCTCCCCTTCTCTCGCCCCCTCTCTCCCCTTCTCTCACCCTCTCTCCCCCGTATCTCTCCCCTCTCTTCCTCCTCATTCTCGCACCTTTTCTCTCTCCTTCTCTCCCTTTCTCTCCCCTTCTCTCCCCCTCTCTCTCCTTCTCTCCCTTTCTCTCCCCTTCTCTTCCCCTCTCTATCCTTGTCTCCCCCTCTCTCCCCTTCTCTCCCCTTCTCCCCCCCCTTCCCCCCGCGCTCTCTAAAGGACGTACCGTACATTGTGCAGCCGTCTTTTACCTTCCTCTTCATCGCGGGTGTGAATTTCAGACAGCACTCCCCCGCTTTCCCTGGCCCCCGCCTTTGCGTTGTGTGTGTGTGTGTGTGTGTGTGTGTGTGTGTGTGTGTGTGTGTGTGTGTGTGTGTGTGAGTGTGTGCGTGTGCGTGTGCGTGTGCGTGTGCGTGTGCGTGTGCGTGTGCGTGTGTGTGTGTGCGTGTGTGTGTGTGTGTGTGTGTGTGTGTGTGTGTGTGTGTGTGTGTGTGTGTGTGTGTGTGTGTGTGTGTGCGTGCAGTCGGTCAATCCAGCTCGCAGTTTCGACGCTGACGGTCGATCCAGCTCGAGGTTTTCCTCTTTGATCTCTTGTTTTCACACTTTACCAGTCCATATCTCTCATTTTCCTCTCCCCTGACTCTAAAAAAGGGACTCGACCCCAAACGTTACCCATTCCCTCTCTCCAGAGATGCTGCCTGTCCTGTTGAGTTATTCCAGCATTTCATGTCTATCTTCAGTGTTAACCAGCATCTGCATTTCCTTCCTACACAAAATAACAAACTCTTTTATTCAAATTGGCTTTGTTGGATGTTTAGACTTGAGGCATTAGAGGTACAGGCCCTTCGGCCCACCAAGTCTGCGCTGACCAGCGATCACCCCATACACTAACACTATCCTACGCACTAGGGACAATTTACAATCTTTACTGAAGTCAATTAACCTACAACAAGTATGTCTTTGGAGTCTGGGAGGAAACTGGAGCATCCGGAGATAACCCATGCGATCACGGGGAGAATAAACAAACTCTTTACAGACAGAACCCGTAGTCAGGATCGAACCTGGGACTCTGCTGCTGTAAGGCAGCAACTCTACCATTGTGCCACTAAGCCACCTGGTGTTATCATTAATTTCTTGTGGAGCATTGAAATTGAACATGATGCCAACCTATGTCATTTGGATCAAGATTACTGGAAGGGTCTTTCACACAGACATCTTAGCATCTGCTGAATTTATATTACCATTGCTGTTGAAGGCACTCATTGAGATGTTTGATGTAAAATGTCTTCCCAACTATCTCAAACCAGTCTCATATAACTATTTCGGCATCAATATTGGTGCTGCTTGACAGGAATGGCCAAAGCTGCGTACTGGCAGGAACTCTGTTGTGCTTCAACATATTAGTATAACATGAATTATTCATGAATCACAATGGTAGGCGTGGTAAAACACCATAAGACGACCACGGTATGTCAGGCTACAGAACTGTGTCTCGGTTATGGTGGTGAGCAACACAGGGGACCCACAGGGGATGGTCCTCCCTCCCTTCATGTTCACCATCTATACCTCAGACTTCAGATAAAACTCAGGCTCCTGCCACGTGCAGAAGTTTTTGGATGTCTCTGCAATTGTGGGCTGCATCAGTGAGGGGAGGGAAGCTGAATACAGAGGTGTAGTCAACGGCTTTGTTGAGTGGTGTAGGTTGAATCACCTGCAGCTCAACACCACAAGACTAAGGAGTTGGTGGTGGACTTTAGGAGGAAAGGAACACCCCTGTCCCCTGTCTCCATCAATGGTGTGGATGTGCAGTGTACCAAGGTGTACAAGTACCTTGGAGTTTACCTGGACAGTAAACTGGACTGGTCCTGGAACGCTGAGGCCCTCTATAAGAAGGGACAGAGCCGGCTGTACTTGCCGAGGAGGCTCCGCTCCTTCAACGTCTGCAGTGAGATTCTGAAGATGTTCTGCCAATCAGTGCCATTTTCTTCGCTGTCGTGTGCTGGGGCAGCAAAGCAAAGGCTGCGGATGCCAACAGAATTAACAAACACATCTGGAAGGCTAGCTCTACTCTGGGGGTGGAGTCGATGGTGTATAAATGATGTTATGAACAGGTTGGCTCAAATGGCACGTTCCTATGCTGTAAGTATAAAGATTATGTAAGTATAAAGAGCAGGGCTGAACTACTATCTCTTTGGTGACCCTTGGACTATCCAGGATCGGACTTTGTTGGCTTTACCTTGCACTAACATTATTCCCTTATCATGTATCTATACACTGTAAGTGACTCAATTGTAATCATGTATTGTCTTTCTGCTGACTGGATAGCACGCAACAAAAGCTTTTCACTGTATCTCGTTACACGTCACAATAAACTAAACTAGTGGTTAGGTCAAATGGCCTGTTTCTGTGCTATGAATACAAAGATATTTTATAATGGGCCTTTGTCCAGCTCTCGACAGGGATATCATGAGGGAAATGTTGTAATTTGGCAAATACAATTTAAAAATAATTAAATTAAATACTTCTACTTAATTAAAACTGCTCTAAGGAGAATTATATACAAAACTAGACCAAGTGCAGACCCGTTGGGTCTGTTCCCCCAACGTGCGGTTGTGGGGGGGGAGGCGGCATGCGGCGTCACACACACTAACTATCCCCCCCCCCCCGCACTCACGCTAATTACCCCCCTTGATATATTAATATTATTAATTTGCTCCTTTTACCCCATAACCACCGTATCTACTGACGCATAGCCCCCAACTTGCAGTCACATCTAGAGGGGGGGGGGTGCTGAGAGGGGGGTGAGGTGGGAGCAGGGAGGGGGAGGGTGGAGGGAAGAGGGTAGGGGGTTTAGGGGAGGGAGGGTGGGGGAGGGGAGGAGGGGGGAGAGAGGGAGAGGGGGAGAGAGGGAGAGAGGGGGGGAGAGAGGGGGGAGGGGGGAGGAGAAAGGGGGAGGGGAGAGAGAGAGGGAGGAGAGATGGTGGGAGAGGAGGGGGGGAGAGGAGAGGGAGGAGAGGGTAGGAGAGGGGTAGGTGAGAGGGGGAGTAGAGAGGGGGAGGGGGGGAGAGAGGGTGTGCTGAGAGGGGGGTGAGGTGAGGGGAGGGGGAGAGGTGGGGAGCAGGGAGGGTGGAGGGAAGGGGGTATGGGGTGTGTGGAGGGGAGGGGGGTTTAGGGGTGGTGTCAAGTTATTCTTATAATAAGGCTGGTACAACGACGTAATCGGAGTCTGTCTTTATTTAGCAACTCTGTACAGCAGCAGCAGCCTCGTGTGCAGGCAGGCCCGGGCCTCTCCTCAGCCCAACCTCCGGTTCCGCCCCACAGCGCTCTCTTCAGCCCGGATGCCGTCACTGCAGCCTGTCCTTACACTATTATTCCATAATACCACATCTCCCTTTCTTTGAGAACAAAGGGTGGACTACCTTTGTCTCTGCAGGTCTTAAGGGGTTTATTCTGCCCTTTTGCTGGAAGACCTGTCCCTGATCTGTCCCTGTTTCAAGCATGCAAACTAGAAATAAAATAACTTACGCGTTAGCATACTGTGAACTATTACTTTAGCTGGCTGTGTTCTTCAAAACTTAAACTCTCAGGTTTCAGGTAAATGTAACAGGTTTAGCAGAACAATTTCACAATCACTTTTTCTTTACCGTAGAAAACAAATCAGTAAATCACCAATCAAGTCTCTTCGGCTTTCTAACCTCTCTCCCACCCCTGGTCCGCACAGTCTCTGTGGTGGGGCCCTCTCTGCTGGGTGATGTTGTCACTGGTGGAGCTGGCTCTGGTGTAGGTGAATCTTCTCCCACCGGTGGCTCATCCGCGTCGACTACCCCACTGTTGGTCTGCAGCGGCACCAAGTGATGCCGGTTCCTCCTCAGTGTGCCCTGAGGCACCTGGACGATATAAGAGCGAGGGGTATTGTGTGTAGATAGCACTGTGCCCTGGACTCGTGCATCGGTGATCCACACATCCTCCCCAGGTACGAGTAGCTCCAGATTTCTCGCTCCGTGCCTCTTGTCGAAGGATCTTGCGTCGTTCCTCCTCTTCTCCCTTTCTTTGGCCCCCAGCGCGTTGTAGTCAGGCAAAACTGGATTCAGCAGGGTTGGAAGGGCAGGAACTGTAGAGCGGAGGCGGCGCCCCATCAACAGCTCGGCCGGGCTATAGCCGTTCTGTAGAGGGGTTGTTCTGTAGGCCAGCAATGCAAGATATGGGTCTGACGCCTTTGTTAGCAGGTTTTCCACGGTTTGTACAGCGCGTTCCGCCTCCCCATTGCTCTGAGGAAACTTGGGGCTGCTCGTGATGTGCACAAAGCCATATCTGCTGCAAAGGCTTTAAAGTGGCTACCTGAGAACTGGGGCCCACTGTCACTTTTAAGAAACTCACAAATTCCATGACGAGAAAACATGGATTTCAGGTGCACCACCACATCTGTGGACCTTGTGGGTGACAGCAGTGCAACTTCCACATACCTTGAGAAATAATCTACTACTAGTAGATAAGTCTTGTCTTTCAGCGTGAACAGGTCAGCTCCCAAGGTTTGCCAAGGCCTGTCTGGCATCTCCGTTGGCATCAGCGGCTCTTTGACGTTCCTTCTCTCTTGGATGCAGGTTCTACATTTCAGCACCATGTCATTCAGCTGGCTGCTGAGTCCTGGCCACCATACCGTCTGTTTGGCCCGGCCCCTGCACTTTGTCACCCCCAGGTGTCCCTCATGTAGTCTCTGCAGCACATCACCTTGTAAGGCTGACGGGATGACGTGCCTCGTGCCCCGCAGCAGCAGCCCATCGTGCACAGTCAGCACTGCTCTATCAGCCCAGTAATGTCTCAGCACTCCCTGCAGTTGGCTTTTGTCGGGCCAGCAGTCTGTGCAGTACTCCATCAGTGCAGAGCATGTGCTGTCTGCCTTCAGGTGTTCACGTAGGCTGCTCAGATAATCTCCACTGACAGGAAAGTTGCTGATGACAGAGTCTACATAGATGTTGGTGTCCTCTAATAGGCTTGTGTCTGTGTGTGTTCTTGCGGCTCTCAGAGGAGCACGAGATAAGGTGTCGGCTGTCCACAGGCTTTTGCCAGGGACATGATCGACTGTATAGTTGTTCCTCATGAGTCTCATCCTAAATCTTTGGACTCTTGGTGGGAGGTCATACAAAGCTTTCCCTCCCAGCAGATTCACCAACGGCTTATGGTCAGTTTCCAGCTCGAATGGTCTTCCCAGGATGAAACAACTGAACCTTTCACATGCCCACGTTGCAGCCAATGCCTCCTTCTCTACTTGAGCATAGCGCTGCTCTGTTGGTGTCATTGACCTGGACGCATATGCCACAGGTGACCACATGGCATCGCTCTTCTGCAGCAGGACTGCCCCCAGGCCAAAGGAAGAGGCATCAGCAGAGATCTTTAGAGCACTGTTTGGGTTGTATAATGTGAGCACTGGTGTGGATGACAGCTCTGTTTTTAACTGATCAAAGGCGGCCTGCTGCTCTGTCCCCCAGTACCAGTGGTTCTTCTTGGACAGCAGGTCTCGTAGCACTTTGTCTTTTTCAGCCAGGTTAGGCAAGAAGCGGCCCAGCTGATTGACCATGCCCAGAAAACTCCTGAGTTCGCTGACATTTTTGGGTGCATCCATCTCTTGTACTGCTCTCGTCTTCTCTGGATGTGGCTTCACTCCATCTGCTGAAATCACATGACCCAGGAATTTGACTGTGTGGCGTGTGAGGTCACATTTGTCCATGTTGAGCGTAATGCCGGCCTTTTGTGCCTTCTCTAGCACCGCATGTAGCCGCACATCATGCTCCTCCTGCGTCTGTCCCCAGACCAGGATGTCATCCATGTGACACAGTACCCCCTCCAGGCCACCGGTCACTTCTGTCATCATCATCCTTTGAAAGTGCTCGGGCGCTGATGCTATGCCAAAGGGTAGACGTTGAAATAGTAGCGCCCAAAAGGCGTGATGAAGGTGGTGTATTTGGCAGACTCTTTTGTCAATGGTACTTGCCAAAAGCCCATGTTGGCATCTAATTTGCTGAATACTGTTGCGCCAGCTAGCATGCCCAGAGTGTGCTCGACAGAAGGCAGGATAAACTTTTCTCTGCATACTGATTCATTCATCATTGTGAAGTCCACACAAATGCGAACATCACCTGCTTTTTTCGGCATCACCACCATCCCGGCACACCAATCAGTCGGCTCCTCAATCTTGGTGATTACGCCCATCTTCTCCATACGGTCTATCTCCTCCTTCACTTTTCCCATAAGCGGCAGAGGGACTCTGCGTGGCGTGTGGAGAGAGAAGGGCACAGCCTCTGGCTTCAATTTAATTGAGTATGGCCTCCGAACAAGACCCAAGCCGCTACACAGCTTCGGATATTGTTGTTCCACTGATTCCAAGGTGATCCCGTCAACCCTGCACACAAGCTGAAGCCGTTCTATGGCAGGCCTTCCCAACAGTGCAGTGTGCAGGTCTTTTACTACATAAATGTTCTCTATGGCTGTCTTTTTGCCTCTGCGCAGTGTTTCTCTGGCTACACCCAGGACAGAGAGTGCATTGCCCCCTGGCCCAAACAATGGGCGTGTCGACACTGCCAGGCGCTTCACATCATGCCCCCCTGTAATGTCATGGTACACCTCGGCTGGCATGGCGGTGACATCAGCACCAGTGTCTATTTTAAAGCACACTTTTTTTTGTCTCACTTGTAGCTGCACCGTCCACGGGTCTTTTCCAGCAACCACAATGCATCAAAGCCCGCCTTGACATCCGTGTACGTCTTCCTCTCATCTGCAGTTAGCGTTAGCCCCTTTAGCACATCTTCGGCTTCATCGCCCATGCAATACACTAACGTGTTCACCTGGTTTTCTGCCGACGTCGCGTTTAAGTTGCTTGCAAGCCGAAAGCGGTCGAAACTCCTGATCCAACGCTCCCATTCTTGAGGCTTGGTAAAATCGAATGGCTCTGGAGGTTGTATTGTGAACGTAGCAGTTGGTGTAGGTTGCGCCATATCTGCCGGCTCGTCTCCCCTTTCCCGCCAAAACGATACACCCTCCTCTTCTTATTTTTTTTTTCTCTATCTACAAGTATCCCAGTTCTGACACCATGTCATGTTCATTTTATAATAAGGCTCGTACAACGACGTAATCGGAGTCTGTCTTTATTTAGCAACTCTGTACAGCAGCAGCAGCCTCGTGTGCAGGCCCGGGCCTCTCCTCAGCCCAACCTCCGTTTCCGCCCCACAGCGCCCTCTTCAGCCCGGATGCCATCACTGCAGGGGGGGAGTGAGGGGGTGTGCTGAGAGGGGGGTGAGGTGAGGGGAGGGGGAGGAGAGGGAGGGAGAGGAGTAGGGGGGGGGGGAGATGAGAGGAGGGGAGAGAGAGAGTGCCTTTTTATTTCAACCCAAACAACCATTTGCAGGCAGTGCTTTTTTACTTTAACCATATTTTCATTTTCAAACCACATTAAGGGTACTTACTCATAGTTGTGTGGACATTTGTTCAGTTTTATTCACAGCTCAGAGAAACGTGACCCTCTGCCTTCCTCCATCTTGAAGAGATTGATTGGGGCACACCACTTCCTGGTTTTATAGTCCCTCCCCCCTGCCGCCAGTGGGGGCAGCAGAGAGAATGGGGAATTTTGTAAAATCATTAATATCTCTGTCATATTTCATCGACGGGAAAAATCCTCGGCACACATACGGCGGAGGGGGGCTCTGAGCAAGGTGGCCTAAAATGACGGCCGTAGGTGGCGGCATTCTCTCGGAAATCGCAGCACAGATCGCCAAAACCGGTCAAGAACAGAGTTTTACTAATATAGATTAGATACTTGTACAAAATGTAATATAACATAATAATTTTTAAATTGCAAAATAAATTATGACTTTTTTTTGTATAAGAATGAAAGCTAGTTAAAATGCCACTAAAATTAAATGTCTGCATGGATGAAGCACCTTATCCAAAACAAATGCTTTTGGTATTTACAGTTCACAATGTAAATGACACAATGTGGATATATGAGGATGTTGCCAGGACTAGAGGGTCTGAGGTGTAGGGAGGGTTTGAGAAGACTGGGACCCTCTTCCTTGGAGCGCAGGAGAGTGAGAGGTGATCTTATAGAGGTGTATAAAATCATAAGAGGAATAGATCGGGTAAATGCACAGAGCCTCTTGCCCAGAGTAGGGGAATCGAGGACCAGAGGACATAGGTTTAAGGTGAAGGGGGAAAGTTTTAATAGGAAACTGAGGGGTAACCTTTTCACACAAAGGATGGTAGGTGTATGGAACAAGCCGCCAGAGGAGATAGTTGAGGCAGGGGTTATACCAACGTTTAAGAAATTGTTATACAGGCATAAGGATAGGACAGGTTAGGATGGATATGGGCCAAACGCGGGCAGGTGGGACTAGAGTAGCTGGGACATGTTGGCTGGTGTGGACAAATTGGGCTGAGGTCATGCTTCCACGCTCTATCACTCTATGACTCTATGATTCTATACAATATAACCCCGATGAAACAGAGGAATGTTTGAACTGCAGGCTGTCACACTCAAGGTACCATCTCCAGAGAATGGTAATGAAAGTTGCATTTGAATGATTTGATCAGCAGGCACTGTTTCCTGATTGCAGTGAGCAGACATCTCCTTGAATATTAAATTCAAGGGCATTCATTCCCAAATGTTATGCACTGGGCAATGTGCTGGAAATAATTAATGTGGCAAAAATACATTAAAAATATTTTAAATGTTACATTTACACCAAGAATCCTTATTCTGTATTTCCTTATGATGTAGAAGATAGTTTAACTCATCAAACCTGTGCCTGATCTCAATGCATTCCCATGAGTGCCTTCCTTCCCCAAAGTGTTTCCCTGTAGTCTATTCTCTCACAGACCCATCAATTCCTCCTGAATCTACTGCCACCCATCTACAATAGCGATACTTTACAGTGGCCAATTCATCTCGCAAACAACGAGCCTCTAGAATGGGAAGGAAACATGGGGGGTATTCACAGAGTCACAATGGGAACATGCAGATTCCACAGAGACAGCACAAGAGGTCAGGAATAAAGTTGGATCACTAAAGCTGTGTGGTAGCAACATCAACTGCAGTTCTGCTGGTACTTGGTTTATTATTGGCAAATGTAGCGAGATATAGTTTAAAGCTTAGTTTGCATGCGGACCAGTCTAATCATACTGTATATGGGTAACATCACGCCATGGACAAATTAAAAAGCTAGCTCAAAGAGGTAAACACCAGAGTGCAGAACATAGTGTTACAACATTATGCATTACAGTTACAAAGAAAGTACAAATAAAAAAGTGCGAAGCCAGCAATGAGGTTGGTTGGAAGATTGTGATTACACTCTCACAAATGGAAGGACCTTTTAGTAATCTGACAATAGGAGGGAAGAGGCAGTTCCTGAAAACATGATAGATGATGCTTTTCTATCATCTGCCGAACAGGAGAGGGGAGAAGAGGGAACGACCAGGGTGAAAGTGATCTTTAATTATGTTGTGGTGCCTTTCTGAGGCAGCATAATGTGTAGATGAGTTAAAGGGAAACGACTTGAAAACCAACTGAGTGTTCCCTAACCAGAAGCCTTGGATGAACCAGGAGGTCCACATTCCTCTGAGGACCAGATCTCAGACATACAAGGCTGGCGAGGTCGAGTCATTGTGTGATTGATTGGGCTACATCCACACCTCTCTGCAATTTCTTACAGTCTTAGGTAGAGCTGTTATCAAACCAAGCAGTGATGCATCGCAACAGGATGTGGTCTGTGGTGTATCTGCAGTACTTGAGGCATTGAAGACATGCCAAAATGCCTTCGTCTTCGTGAGAAATAAAGGCACTGGAGTGCTTTCTTGGCCACAGCTTCAATATGGTTGTTAAGGAGCTATGGAATTGTTAAGTTGGTAAACTATTCTACAAAAGCTTAGGAAAGATCACAAGATAAATTAATAAATTCAATGAGGTAATCAAAGGTGTGCTCTAAGTAGTTGTGTTTAGTTTTTAAGCAGATATTGCATTTTGGAATATGTTAATGCCGTACATGTATCTATATATTACTAAATCTCTGTTCTTGACCGCTTTTGGTCTTCTGTGCTGCGATTTCCGAGAGAACGCCGCCACCTATGGCCGTCATTTTTGGCCACCTCGCTCAGAGCCCCCCTCCGCCGCATGTGTGCCGAGGATTTTTCCCGTCGATGAAAAATGACAGATATATTAATGTTTTTTACAAAATTCCCCATTTTCTCTGCTGCCCCTGCTGGAGGGAGGGGGAGAGACTATAAAACCAGGAAGTGATGTGCCTCAATCAGTCTCTGCAAGTGGTGTGCCTTAATCAGTCTCTGCAAGTGGTGTGCCTAAATTAGAGCTCTGAATAACACTGAACAGCTGTGAGTACCCATAATGTGGTTTGAAAATGAAAATATGGTTAGTTTGAGGAAAAAAGCACTGCCTGCAAATGGTTGTTTGGGTTGAAGTAAAAAGGCACCCTCTCTCTCTCTTTCCCCTCCTCTCTCCCCCCCACATATCTCTCTCCCTATCGCTCTCTCTTTCTCTCTCTCTCTCCCCCCGTCTCTCTCCCTTTCTCTCTCTCTCCCTCCCCTCCTCTCTCTCCCCCCCTCTCCCCATCACCCCCTCTCCTCTACCCCCCCTCTCTCCCCCCCTCCTCTCTCCCCCTTCCTCCCTCCTATCCTCTCTCCCCCCTCCTCTCCCCCTCTCTCCTCTTCCCCCTCCCTCTCCTCTCTTCCCCCTCCCCCCCCTTTCCCCCCCTCCCTCTCCTCTCTCCCCCCTCTTCCTCCCCCTCTCCCCCTCTCCCCCCCTCATCCTCCTCCCCCCTCTCCTCCCCCCTCCCACACCCCTCTCCTCTCCTCTCCCCCCCTCTCCCCCCTCTCCTCCCCCCCCTCCCCCCCTACTACGTCCTCTCCCCCTCCCCTCTCCCCCCCCTCTCTTTCTCTCTCTCTCTCCTCCCCTCTTTTTCTCCCTCTCCTCCTCTCCATCCCTCCCCTAAATCCCCCTTCCCTCCACACACCCCTACCCCCTTCCCTCCACCCTCACTCCCCCTCCCCTCACCTCAACCCCCTCTCAGCACCCCTCTCTCTCCCCTCTCTCCTCCCTCCCCCCTCCCCCTCTCTCCCCTCCTCTCTCCCCCCCTCCTCTCTCCCCTCTCCCTCCCTCTCTCTCCCCTCCTCCCCTCCATCCCCTCCCCCACCCTCCCTCCCTCCCCTAAACCCCCTCCCCTCCACACCCCTACCCTCTTCCCTCCCCCCTCCCTCCCCCTCCCTGCTCCCCACCTCTCCCCCTCACCCCCCTCTCAGCAACCCCTCTCTCTCCCCCTCACTCTCACCCTCTCTCTCTCCTCCCCTCCTCCCCTACCTTTCCTCCCTCACCCACCCTCCCTCTTCTCCTCCTCTCCACCCCCCATCCCTCTTTCCCCTCTCTGTGTGTCTCTCTCTCTCTGTCTCTGCCCCTTCTCTCTCTGCCCTCACTCTCTAACCCCGCCCACCCCCCCCTCCCTCTCTAGATGTGACTGCAAGTTGGGGGCTATGCGTCAGTAGATAGGGTGGTTATGGGGTAAAAGGAGCGAATAAATAATATTAATATAATATCAAGGGGGGTAATTAGCGTTTGGGGGTGGGATAGTTAGTGTGTGTGAAGCTGCATGCCGCCTCCCCCCCCCCCCCCCATAACCGCATGTTGGGGGAACAGACCCAATGGGTCTGCACTTGGTCCAGTATATTCTATAACTGAATGAATATGCCACCATCTTTATCAACCATAAGAAAAGTGTTTGCCCATGAAATCCAATTGAGTGTTCCCCAACCAGAAGCCTTGGATGAACCAGGAGGTCCAAATTCTCCTGAGGACCAGACCTCAGACATTCAAGTCTGGCGAAGTAGAGTCATGCATGAAGTCCAGATACGACCTTGATACGGCCATCAAACAGACTAAAAGTGACTTGCACTCAGGCAGATGTTCAGCAGCTGTGGCAGGACTTGCACGCCATCACTTCTTACAAGGGGAAGCCAAGACGCAGCTCAAGCGGCAATGCAGCATTACTCCCAGATGAGCTCAATGTGTTATATGCACGCGGAGATAGGGAGAATGCTGAGCTTCTTCTTCTTTCGTGTGGCGTGCACAGCCTAATGTTATTGGACAACTTGTTCTATTTGATCTTCCGCTTGTGCGAGTTGATTGTATTAGTCGAAACAGGGCAGACCATGTGAAGGTTGCAATCTTCCATCCCGAGAATGCTGATGCACCCCCATAGCCCCCCGATGGTACTAAAATCTCAGTCACAGAGGCCGATGTCAGAAGTCCCTTCAGGAGGGTGAACCCTTGAAAAGAACCTGGATCTGATGGCATACCTGGTCATGTTCTTAAAACCTGTGTGGACCAACTGGCTGGAGTTTTTGCGGGCATCGTCAACCTCTCATTACTGAGGTCTGAGTTTCCCATCTGCTTTAAGAGGGCATCAATAATACCAGTGCCCAAGAACGTGCATCAATGACTACCGACCGTTGGCGCTAATGTCTGTGGTGATGAAGTGATTTGTGTGGTTGGGTATGGTGCATATCAGTTCCTAACTCGACACAAACCTGAACCTGATTGGGTCAATGGAGGATGTGATCTCACAGGCTCTCCACTCTACATTGGGCCACTTGGATGAGAAAAACACTTACGTCAGGCTGTTGTTCATATACTACAACTTGGTATTTAACACCATCATCCTCTCCAAGCTAGTGACCAAGCTTATGGAACTGAGTCTCTGCGCATCCCTCTGCAACTGGATCCTTGACTTCCTCAACAAAACATCACAATGTGTACGAATTGGCAGCAACACTTCCTCCTTGATAACCATCAGCATGGGAGCACGTCAAGGCTGTGTGCACTGCCCCCTGCTCCACTCACATTACGTCGGAAGGAACTGCAGAAGCTGGTTTAATCTGAAGATAGACACAAAAAGCTGAAGTAACTCAGCGGGGCAGGCAGCATTTCTGGAGAGAAGGAAAGGTTGATGTTCCGGGTCGATACTCACGGTTCGGGTCTGAGGAAGGGTGTCGACCTGAAACGTCACCTATTCCTTTTCTCCAGAGATGCTGCCTGTCCCGCTGAGTTACTCCAGCTTTTTGTGTCTACTCACACTAGACCCATGACTGTGTAGATGGACAGAGTTCCAACTCTATCTTCAAGTACGCCAATGACACCACTGTTGTTGGATGAATTGGGACGACAGATGGCACAATGGGCTAAGTGTTCGGCTGGCGACCGGAAGGTGGCCGGTTCGAATCCCGCTTGGAGTGCATACTGTCGTTGTGTCCTTGGGCAAGACACTTCACCCACCTTTGCCTGTGTGTGAATGTGTGTGAATGTGTGTGAGTGATTGGTGGTGGTCGGAGGGGCCGTAGGCGCAGAATGGCAGCCACGCTTCCGTCAGTCTGCCCCAGGGCAGCTGTGGCTACTGAAGTAGCTTACCACCACCGAGTGTGACTGAGGAGTGAATGAATAATGCGATGTAAAGTGCTTGAGTATTAGAAAGGTTCTATATAAATCCCATCCATTATTATTATTATTAATTACAGATGACGACAAGTTGGAATATAGGAGGGGGATCAGTCGATTGACCAAATGGTGCCGGAATATCAAGTAATCTCTGTATCAGTAAGGCCACGGAAATGATGTGGACTTTGGAAGAGGAAGGGAAGGATCTACAAACCTGTCTTCATCGATGGGACATTGGTGGAGAGAGTTAAATCCTCAAATTCCTGAGTGTGAATATCTCTGGCCCATCAATAGACAATAGACAATAGACAATAGGTGCAGGAGTAGGCCATTCGGCCCTTCGAGCCAGCACCGCCATTCAATGTGATAATGGCTGATCATCCCCAATCAGTACCCCATTCCTGCCTTCTCCCCATATCCCCTGGCTCCGCTATTTTTAAGAGCCCTATCTAGCTCTCTTGAAAGCATCAAGAGAACCTGCCTCCACCGCCCTCTGAGGCAGAGAATTCCACAGACTCACCACTCTCCGTTCTAACTCCATCTTCAGGTCTGCTCAGCCGTTCAATCATGACTGATCTATTTCTCCCTCTCAACCTCATTCTCCTGCCTTCTCCCCATAACCCCTGACATCCTTACTGATCAAGAATCTATCAAACTCCACCTTAAAAATATCCATTGACTTGGCCTCCTGTGGCAATGAATTCCAAGATTCACCACCCTCTGACTAAAGAGACTCCTTTGCATCTCCTTTCTGAAGGTACGCCCTTTTATTCTGAGTCTATGCCCCTGGTCTGAGACTCTCCCACTGGTGGAAAGATCCTCATTGGCTGTAAAAACCACAAATTCTGGAAGGATAGATTTCAAGGTGAATCTTTCTTCATTTTTGCTGCCAATGCATAGTTGCCAGCTGGCTGAATTTTGAGATCCTCCTCCAAATTCTCTGCACGATTTGTTGATTGCAACTGGACATTTTGGTGGATAAGTTGAAAACAATGGAGATGGCAAAGCAGAAAAAACCGCTATCAATTGATGTTAATGCGGGAGAAGACAGCTTGTTTGTGAATGATATATTTTACAGCAGCTGTGTGCGCAATGAATATATAATCAACAGCTAATGTGTTCCAAGGAAGAAAAAATATGCAATTTAACTTCCAAGGTGCAGGCAGGTGTAGCTGACAATGTACAGAAAGAGGTTAGTGACAGAGCATCCAATAAGACAAAAGAGAATAATACTTGTTTTTAATGACTGTCATTTAATGGAACGGTGATCCTTGACCTGCAGAGATGAAAAGGAAAACAATTTATAAATTACAGTCTGTTTATCAGCATTCAAGGAAGATCCTCTCAGTCCTTGCCTGCCGCAGAGTTGAAATTGCTGAACTGAAGATAGACACAAAATGCTGTAGTAACTCAGCAGGTCAGGCAGCATCTCTGGAGAAAAGGAATAGAGTGTAGAGTTTGGAGATACACCGCGGAAAAAGGCCCTTTGGCCCACCGAGTCCACGCTGACCAGCGATCCCCCCCACACTAAAGGGCCTGTCCCACTATACGAGTTTACCCAAGAGCTCTCCCGAGTTTTAAAAAACTTGTGGTAAGTACGTAGAATGTATGTAGCGGGTACGTCAGAGCTCGGGACGTCTCGTAACGCTAACGGCAGGTACTCGGGAAACGCGGTAAGCTAGTGAAGTATTTTCAACATGTTGAAAAATGTCCACGAGAGCCCCGAGTACCTACGAGTGGCTATGACCGTAATTCTCCGAGTTCGAATCAGGGGAAACTCGGGAGAACTCTTGAATTACCTCGTACAGTGGGACAGGCCCTTAACACTACCTTACACACTAGGGACAATTTACAATTTTACAGAAGCCAATTAGCCGATAAGCTTGTCTGTCTTTGTATTGTGGGAAGAAAACGGAGCTCCCGGGAACACCGTTGTGGTTACAGGGAGAACGTGCAAACTCTATACAGACAGAACACGTAGTCAGGATCGAACCCGGGTCACTAGCACTGTAAGGCAGGAACTCTACCACTGCACCACTGTACTGTCCCAATAGGTGATGGTTTGGGTCGAGGTTCTTCTTATTGCATCATCCAACAGGAAAGCATCAACTATGTCATCCAGTCATTTTGTTTTGGTTCCTATTCCAGACCAACCTCTGCTGGTACTCCTGATCCCTAGTGGATGAGGAGGGAGAGGTGGTGGTGGCTTGATAGAGAAGGACTACTAACAGGTGAAGCAATAGTAACATTCTCAGTCCAATGGAATGCTGAAAAAACAGGTTTCCTCTGTAGATTCACCATAATGATTGTCTTCGATGAAGTTGTTCACATAGAAACATAGAAAATAGGTGCAGGAGTAGGCCATTCAGTCATTCGAGCCTGCACCGCCATTCATTGTGATCATGGCTGATCATCCACAATCAGTAACCTGTCCCTGCCTTCAACCCATACCCCTTGATTCCGCTAGCCCCAAGAGCTCCATCCAACTCTCATTTAAATTCATCCAGTGAATTGGCCTCAAGTGCCTTCTATGGCAGATAATTCCACAAATTCACAACTCTCCAGGTGAAAACATTTTTCCTCATCTCATTCCTAAATGGCCTACCCCTTATTCTAAAACTGTGACCTTGGGTTCAGTACTATTAGTGCATGGAGAGATATCCTTTGAGGATGAATTGCAGGATTTGCAGGCCATGTCAGGGCCTCCAAGATTCCCATATTCCAGCTCTGTGATCTCCCTACCATTTTGTAATCCCTCAGTCAGGAGATTGATTTTATGCCTGGGGCAGCATGGTGGCATAATAGTGATGTTGCTGCCTTACAGCATTTTCAGCTCCAGAGACCCTGGTTCGATCCTGGCTGCAGGTGCTTGTCTGTACAGAGTCTGTACATTTTCTCCATGAACGTGTAGGTTTTCTCCGAGAACTTCGGTCTTCCCATACACTTCTCATCTCAGTTTTAAATGCCCTCCCCTTTATTCTTAGACTGTGGCCACTTATTCTGGACTCCACCAACATTGAGAACATATTCCCTGCAGCTAGCTTGTCTCGTCGTTTTATAATTGTATATGTTCCTATAAGATGCCCTCTCATCCTTCTAAATTCACATTACATGAACAACAATTTCACATGTTATGGCCCCAATTTAAGTCAGTCAGTTTGATTTGGAGATGCAGGCCCTCCACTCCGACCAGTGATCACCCCACACACAAACACAATTTACAATTTTTACCAAAGCCAAATTAGCCTACAAACTTGTAAGTCCTTGGAATGTGGGAGGAAACCAGAGTACCTGGAGAAAACCCACGTAGTCACGAGGAGAATGTACATGCCCTGCACAGACAGCACCCATAGTCAGGATCAAAGCCGGGACTCTGGCGCTGTAAGGCATCAACTCTACCGGTGCGCTTCCATACCACCTCAAGAGAATCTCCAGCATTAAGTATTCTCAAAATTTACCATTTGCAATTAGTCTCCAGGTGAAAAAACTCCAGATGCCAAATATAAGGAATTGAAATAAAGAAGAAATGCTAAAAGCACCCATCAGGTCAGGCAGACACCGAGGAGAGAGAATGTGTAGGAAAGAACTGCAGATGCTGGTTTAAATTGAATGTAGACACAAAATGTTGGAATAACTCAGCGGGACAGGCAGCATCTCTGGAGAGAAGGAATGGGTGACGTGTCGGGTCGAGACCCTTCTTCATTCTGAAGAAGGTTCTCGACCCAAATGTCATCCATTCCTTTTCTCCAGAGATGCTGCCTGTCCCGCTGAGTTACTCCAGCATTTTGTGTCTTAGATACATAGATACATAGAAAATAGGTGCAGGAGTAGGCCATTCGGCCCTTCGAGCCTGCACCGCCATTCAATATGATCATGGCTGATCATCCAACTCAGTATCCCGTACCTGCCTTCTCTCCATACCCCCTGATCCCTTTAGCCACAAGGGCCACATCTAACTCCCTCTTAAATATAGCCAATGAACTGACCTCTGTGGCATAGAGTTCCAGAGATTCACCACTCTCTGTGTGAAAAAGTTTCTTCTCATCTCGGTCCTAAAGGATTTCCCCCTTATCCTTAAGCTGGGACTACTTGTCCTGGACTTCCCCAACATCGGGAACAATCTTCCTGCATCTAGACTGTCCAACCCCATAAGAATTTTGTACGTTTCTATAAGATCCCCTCTCAATCTCCTAAATTCTAGCGAGTATAAGCCAAGTCTATCCAGTCTTTCTTCATATGAAAGTCCTGACATCCCAGGAATCAGTCTGGTGAACCTTCTCTGCACTCCCTCTATGGCTATAATGTCCTTCCTCAGATTTGGAGACCAAAACTGTATGCAATACTCCAGGTGTGGTCTCACCAAGACCCTGTACAACTGCAGTAGAACCTCCCTGCTCCTATACTCAAATCCTTTTGCTATGAAAGCTAACATACCAATCGCTTTCTTCACTGCCTGCTGCACCTGCATGCCTACTTTCAATGACTGGTGTACCATGACACCCAGGTCTCGCTGCATCTCCCCTTTTCCTAATCTAACCAGCATCTGCAGTTCCTTCCTACACAATTCAACGTGAAGGTTTGCATTTTCCCCACTCGCCAATACTCAATATATACGATGAAAACCGTAGGAAATCTGTGTCTGTGCTTTGGAGCTCAAAGACAAGTGAAGTGTGGCAGAAAAGGTGCCAGTATTCAGCCTATAATGAAAGCAAGCATTTAATTCCGGTGTGGTGCTTTGCTGCTTTGAGCAAAGCTCGGATAACTTAAGCAATGATTGCATTGCAAATTGTCCTTTATGTGATTTGCGACATTAGGGACTCAATTAAAGCCCCCAGTTTGCCATCTGAAATCATTTACATCATCTCCGGACCCGGGGTGTGCGGATGGAACAAAGAGCTTTAAAACTGATCCTTTCAGCACAAACATATAGTTGCTGACAATGCACCCCAGTTGCCTTGTGTGTTCCTCTAACAGAGCCACAGAGTTTTCACAGCGTAAAAAAGTAAGACTCATCGGGGCTCGTTTGATTAATCATTAATGTCACCTGCACAAAATGCCTCTACACAAGAGACACTGTCTCACCACTCTTCATTATAGCTATAACAGGCCTTCAAAATATCATGTGTGTTGATTCCACAATTTAATAATGGATTAATAATCCATAGACTCAAGGCTACAGTAAATTTAGCTATCAGTGTTCATTTATGTTTCCATATTTTGAATCTTAATCACTATATCAATATACAATTAGGATGATTCTCTCTCCCACTTACAATCATTTGTCATTAAAGTTTAACAATTGGTTAAATCCAAAGACATTAATTATTCTAAAAAAAACTATATTCAATGTCTATCATCAAGGCTGAATATATTTTCAGTTCAGATTCAAATGGTTCAGAAGAACCAACATAGCAAATTAAGATGAACAAAGCGCCAGGTTTTGCATGATTCACTGGATGCTTTCAAGAGAGAATTATATTTAGCTCTTAGCGCTAACAGATTCAAGACATATGGGGAAAAAGCACTGATTTTGGACGATGAGCCATGATCATATTGAATGGTGGTGCTGGCTCGAAGGGCCGAATGGCCTGCTCCTGCATCCATTTTTTCTGTTTCTATGTTTCTAAGGTCCGTCAGGTTAAACAAGTAGAAAAACAACATGAATTGTGTTACCAATATATGTGGAAGTTATCAGTTGATTTAATGTAAGAGGAATGTGTACGATTGATGGTAAGATCCTTTACCGCATTGATGTACAGAGGGATCTTGGAGACCGTCCATAGCTCTCTGAAAGTGACAACACCAGTAGATACAGTGGTAAAGATGCCTTATGTAATGTTTAGTGTATTGAATATGAAAGTCAGGAAGTCATGATGCACTCTGTAAGACCTTTGGAAGATGACATTTGGAATATTGCGTATGATTCTGGTTGCCCCATTATGGGAATGATGTAGAGGCTTTGGAGAGGATGTTGAAGATGTTTACTAGAATGGATTAGAGGGCATTAGCCTCCAGGAGAGATTGGACAAATGTGGATGTTTTCTCTGGAATGCCGCAAGATGAGGGGAGACATGATATAAGCACATAAAAAAATTACGGGATGCATAGATGGTGATAGATAGTTGGAAGTTGGAACCTTTTCCCCAGGGTGGAAATGTCAAAGACTAGAGGGCATAGCTTTAAGGTGAGAGTGGAAAAGGTTACGGAGACGTGTGGGACAAGTGGTGCAGGGCACACAGAGAGGTGAGTGCCTGGAACACACTGCCAGGGGTGATGGTGGATGCAGATATGGTAGCAGCATTTAGAAGGCTTTGAGATAGGCACATCCTGGAAGGTTAAGCCCCTGTCCCACTTAGGAGACCTGAACAGAAACCTTTGGTGACCTTTCCCGCCACCCAAAATAAAATCAAGGTCGAGGTGACCTGCAACCTCCTTCCACCTCCCACGCATATGTTGAAAACCTTCCTCGACTATAAAGAAAACAGGCTTCGACTAGACCAGCGACTAAAAAAATATCGATTTTTAAAACGGCAACCTATTTTAAGTCGAGGCCGGTTTTAAACATGATGAAAAAATAGCAGCACTCCAGATGAAGCCTCGACCATGTTGAAACCACTTTCGAACATTAGGGAGAGTGACAAAAACCTCCGGTGACCTCATGGAAACCCTGGGTGGCGGGCAAGGTCACCAGAGGTTGCTGTTTAGGTCTCCTAAGTGGGACAGGGGCTTTAGTTCGCATGGGATCCAAGGAGAGATAGCAGAATGGATAGCAAATTGGCTCAATGGAAGGAAGCAGAGGGTGATGGTGCAAGGTTGGTTCTCGGACTGGAGGCCTGTGACTAGTGGTGTGCCTCAGTGTTTGGTGCTGGGACCGTTACTGTTTGTCATCTACATCAATGATTTGGATGAGAACATACTGGGCAAGATTAGCAAGTTTGCAAATTATACAAAAGTGGATGGTTTTGCAGATAGTGAAAATGGGTGTGAAAAGTTGCAGCAGGATCTTGAATTGGCCAAGTGGGCTGAGGAATGGTTGATGGAATTTAATGCAGAACAATATTAGGTGTTACATTTTAGGAAGTCAAACATGGGCACGACCTACACAGTGAATGGTAGGACACTGGGGAGTGTTGTAGAGCAGAGGGATCTAGTGAATGGTTCCCTGAAGATGGAGTCGCAGGTTGATTGGGTGGTCAAAAATGCTTTTGGGAAATTAAACTTAATCAGCCAGAATATTGAGTCTCGCAGTTGGGAGGTCATGTTGCAGTTGTATAAGACGTTGGTTAGGCCACATTTAGAGTATTGTATTCAGTTCTGGGCACCGTATTATAGGAAAGATGCTGTCAAGCTGGAAAGAGTACAGGGAAGATTTACGAGGATGGTGCCAGGTTTAGAGAGTCTGAGCTATAGGCAGAGGTTGAGTAGGCTGGGACTCTATTCCTTGGAGCGCAGGAGGATGAGGGGTGATCTCATAGAGGTGTGTAAGATCATGAGATGAATAGATCGGGTAGACGCACAGAGTCTCTTGCTGACAGTAGGTGAATCGAGGACCAGAGGACATAGGTTTAAGGTGAAGGGGAAAAGATTTAATAGGAATCTGAGGGGTAACTTTTTCACACAAAGGGTTGTGGATGTATGAAAAAAGCTTAGAGAGGAGGTAGTTGGCACTGAAACTATCACAGCAGTTAAGAAGCAGTTAGACAGGCACATGGATAGGACAGGTTTGAAGGGATATGGGCCAAACGCAGGCAGGTGGGACTTGGGTAGCTGGCACATGTTGGCCGGTGTGGGCAAGTTGGGCCGAAGGGCCTGTTTCGACGTTGTATCACTCTACAACTCAATGACATGGATATGCAGTAATGAAGGGATATGGATCATGTGCAGACAGGATAGATCAGTTTTATGGCACAGACATTGTGGCCCTGTGCTCTACTGTTCTATGTTCTATGTTAAGATGCCCCAAGCACTTTTGGACCACTGAAGCACAATCACAATGTATCACTGTTACGATGTGGGGCAATTAACAACAAATGTGTACACAGCAAGCTCTCATCAACAACAATGTGCCATCGACCAGTGGTCACATTAGAAACTGATATTGAATGGGGGCTAAACAATGTCCAACAATTGTACCATGAGTACCGTGAGATATTTCACATCAACCTGAGAAAGCAGACTGAACCTCAATATAAAGCCAAATATCAATTTTTCAGCACCAGAGGCCCGGCTTTGATCCTGAATGCGGGTGCTGTCTGTACGGAGTTTGCATGTTCTTCCCGTGACCATGTGCGTTTTCTCTGGGTCCTCCGGTTACCTCCCACATTCCAAAGACGTGCAGGTCTGTAGGTTAATCGGTTTCTGTAAATGCTTTCCAGTGTGGAGGAGAGACAGGTGATCGCTGGTCGGCACGGACTCAGTGGGGCATAGGACCTGTTTCCATGCTATATCTCTAAACTAAATCAGCTATCTGAAAAATAGTCATGTTTATTGGATGGTGCAGAGGTCCAGCTTGAGAGGCTACCTTGAATAACAAGGCCACATCTTATTTTGTGTGTGTCTGTCCGTTGTCTGCAAGTTGACTTTAATGGATATTAGTTGTCCACAGGGATTTCACAATCCACACAGACATGAAAAATGGCAGTCGTTTTGCTTTAGACGAGTCTAGGAAACTCTCCATCACTCCCAGCAAGTTAAGATGCAGACTCTGGCATGGTAAAAAATAGAGTGAATATGAACTTGGTTTAGTTTAGTTTAGTTTAGAGATACAGCGCAGAAACAGGCCCTTCGGCCCACCGAGTCCGCACCGATCAGCGATCCCGCACATTTGAGGGGGGATCTTATAGAAACTTACAAAATTCTTAAGGGGTTGGATAGGCTAGATGCAGGAAGATTATTCCCGATGTTGGGGAAGTCCAGAACTAGGGGTCATAGTTTAAGGATAAGAGGGAAGTCTTTTAGGACCGAGATGAGAAAATCATTTTTTACACAGAGTGATGGATCTGTGGAATTCTCTGCCACAGAAGGTAGTTGAGGCCAGTTCATTGGCTATATTTAAGAGGGAGTTAGATGTGGCCCTTGTGGCTAAAGGGATCAGGGGGTATGGAGAGAAGGCAGGGATGGGATACTGAGTTGGATGATCAGCCATGATCATATCGAATGGCGGTGCAGGCTCGAAGGGCCGAATGGCCTACTCCTGCACCTATTTTCTATGTTTCTATATTAACACAATTCTTCACACACTAGGGACAATTTTTACATATACAAAGCCAATTAACCTACAAAACTGTACGTCTTTGGAGTGTGGGAGGAAACCGAAGTTCTCGGAGAAAACGTACCAACTCCGTACAGACAAGCGCCTGCAGGCAGGATCGAACCCGGGTCTCTGGAGCTGTAAACGCTGTGAGGCAGCAAATCCACAATTACGCCACCATGCCGCCCTTGGCATAAGATCAACCTCCTGACTGAGGGAGTACAAAATGGTAGGGAGATCACAGAGCTGGAATATGGGAATCTTGGAGGCCTTGACATAGCCTGCAAATCCTGCAATTCATCCTCAAAGGTTATCTCCATGTACTAACATGACTGAACCCAAGGTCACAGTTTAAGAATAAAGGGTAGGCCATTTAGGACTGAGATGAAGAAAAATGTTTTCAACCAGATAGTTGTGAATCAGTGGAATTCTCTGCCGCAGAAGGCAGTGGAGGCCAATTCACTGGATGTTTTCAAGAGAGAGTTAGATTTAGCTCTTAGGTCTAAAGGAATCAAGGGATATGGGGAAAAAGCAGGAACAGGGTACTGATTTTAAATGATCAGCCATGATCACATTGAATGGCGGTGCTTGCTTGAAGTGCCGAATGACCTACACCTATTTTTCCATGTTTCTATGTTTCTACTGAAATAAAGGGAGGGGTGAAGATGCCTAGAACAAGGGTGTATGGGAATACAAGGCAGAGACATTATTTATAGAAATAGGCCCAGATGTGTGCAATACAATGCTTCCAAGTTTACAATCAATTGCACATTAGACGAGCATGTAGTGAAGTTACGATTCCAATTCAATGTGGAGAGGCTGTTTCCACTGGTGGGAGAAAGTCTAGGACCAGAGGACACAGCCTAAGAATAAAAGGACGTACCTTTAGAAAGGAGATGAGAAATTTTCATTAGTCAGAGGGCGGTGAATCTGTGGGATTCATTGCCACAGGAGCTGTGAAGGCCAAATCAATGACTATTTTTAAGACGGAGATTGACGGCTTATGGGGAGGAGGCAGGAGAAAGGGATTGAGAGGGATAGATAGATCAGCCATGATAGAATGGCGGTATAGACTTGGTTGGCCAAATGGCCTAATTCTACTCGGAGAACCTATGAGCTTATGAACTATTGAACTTCAACCCAACAGCATCAGAGTTAGCCACAAAATGCTGGAGTAACTCAGCAGGACAGGCAGCATCTCTGGAGAGAAGGAATGGGTGATGTTTCGGGTCGAGACCCTTCTTCAGAGTTATATGTTCAGGTGGAGAGATGACACCTGAACTTAAGTTCAGCTTTAAGTTTCTGGGCACTCACATTTCTGAGGACCTCACATGGTCCACCAACACCGCTGCACTGGTCAAAAAGGCACAACAACGACTGTTGTTCCTGAGGACATTAAAAAAGACTGGTCTGCCCCAACAGCTGCTGACAATGTTCTACCGCTGCACCACAGAGAGCATATTAACGTATGGCATCTCTGTGTGGTATTTCATCTGCACGGAGGCGGAGAGGAGAGCTCTTCAGCGCATCGTCCACAGAGCGCAGAGGATTATTGGGACACAGCTACCAGCCTTGGAGGGCATCTACCACACACGGTGCCTTAGGAAGGCCGTCAGCATCCATAAAGACTCCTCACACCCTTGTAACGGACTGTTTGAACTACTTCCCTCCGGCAGACGTTACACGGCCTTCTACGCCCGAACCTCCAGACTCAGAAACAGCTTTATTCCCAGAGCTATAGCGGCTCTGAACCGGCCCTGCTGAGTGCCCCCCACCCCCCCTGGACTGTCTCCCTCGGATGGTCACGTCACACAGCTTATTTATTTATTTTACTTTTATTTTACATCGGTTGGAAGCTGCATACTAAATCTCGTTGCACTGATGTGCAATGACAATAAAAGATATTATTATTATTATTATTATTATTAAATACTGCATTGTTCTGAATAATCACTCACAACATTGGGGTGTTACTCTGTGGCCTTATGAAAGAATATTTCCAGTCAAAGTACAATACATACACATTCTTACATTCAAAGAGGAAGGACGGATGTGCGTTTCAATGAAACTATCCTTTAAAAATACAGCCTTCTGTCTATAAATGTACGTTCCAATCATCAGCGCAGAGAATGGTGGCCGTTTCACCATAAGAGTATAATGGTAGTAGTGGGAAACACTGCCATGGAGCTAGATAGGGATCTTAAAAATAGCGGAGTCAGGGGATATGGGGAGAAGGCAGGAACGGGGCACTGATTGGGGATGATCAGCCATGATCACATTGAATGGCGGTGGTGGCTCGAAGGGCCGAATGGCCTACTCCTGCACCTATTGTCTATTGTCATTCAGATCAGTTTAGTTTATTATCATGTGTACTACCGAGGTACTGTGAAAAGCTTTTGTTGCGTGCTAACCAGTCAGCAGAAAGACAATGCACGTTTACATTTGAGCCATTTACAGTGTCCATAGAGAGATTTAAAGGCGTGGAACAATTGTAATATGTGATTGTAGATCGGGTTCTGTGGCTAGCACACAAACAGTCACCGACTTCAGCATCAGACTGTTGGTTCAGAGCTTCAAATGTTTTATTTGTCACAAATCAG
Source organism: Amblyraja radiata (assembly GCF_010909765.2). Classification (NCBI taxonomy): domain Eukaryota; kingdom Metazoa; phylum Chordata; class Chondrichthyes; order Rajiformes; family Rajidae; genus Amblyraja; species Amblyraja radiata. Next base: position 31,710,021 of record NC_045982.1, read on the forward strand.
ATCATAAGATCATAAGTGATAAGAGCAAATTAGGCCATTCGGCCCATCAAGTCTACTCCACCATTCAATCATGGCTGAGCTATCTCTCCCTCACAACCGCATTCTCTAGCCTTCTCCCCATAATCCCTGACACCCGTAGTAATCAAGAATCTATCTACCTCTGCCTTAAAAATATCCACTGACTTCTGACACCCGTACTAATCAAGGGCACATAGTGTTTGTATGTAAGAGTCATGGAGTCATGGAGTCAGAGTAATACAGTGTGGAAACAGGCCATTTGGCCCAACTTGCCCACACCGGCCAACATGTCCCAGCTACACTAGTCCCACCTGCCTGCATTAGGCCCATATCCCTCCATACCGGTCGTGCTCATGTACCTGTCTAACTATTTCTTATGCCTGGACTGATCACAATATAATAATAATAATAATGGATGGGATTTATATAGCGCCTTTCTAATACTCAAGGCGCTTTACATCGCATTATTCATTCACTCCTCAGTCACACTCGGTGGTGGTAAGCTACTTCTGTAGCCACAGCTGCCCTGGGGCAGACTGACGGAAGCGTGGCTGCCAATCGGCGCCTACGGCCCCTCCGACCACCACCAATCACTCACACACATTCACACACAGGCAAAGGTGGGTGAAGTGTCTTGCCCAAGGACACAACGACAGTATGCACTCCAAGCAGGATTCGAACCGGCTACCTTCCGGTTGCTAGCCGAACATTTAGCCCATTGTGCCATCTGTCGTCCCCTCTGTCTATACATCACTTACTTGTGTAATATATAGACACTCTTCCTCCTCATGTCACCAGCACAGTCTCTGTTCACTGTTGTTGAAAAGTCTCACAAACTCATGCAAAGCCTAATGATGGCTTGAAATATTGATGGGATGTGTGCCTGATAAAGTATGACTGCTAATAGAATATCTCTAGTCTGCCAGCTTTTCATCACCCTAATTGCAATCAGCACGGCTATGTTTACACACTAATCTGTGAAATAAGAATTGATTTTTGATGTGTTCATGAGCAATAACGTTGAGGTTGCATACAGGTAGAGCTTTATTTAACTGAGAATGCCATCATCTAAAAGACTGTAGCAAGCAAACAATATGTTATATGGAGGAAGGAACGACAGATGCTGGTTTAAAACAAAGTCACAAAAAGCTGGAGAAACTCAGCAGGTCAGGCAGCATCTCTGGAGAGAAGGAAAATGTGATGTTTTGGATAGAATCCCTTCTTCAGACTGATAGTCAGGGGAAAGGGAAGCAAGATATATACTGTAGACAGTGATATAGAAAGATATAGAACAAATTAATGAAAGATATGCAAAAAAGTCATGATGAATAAATACTGAATGCAATGAACTTTCCAGAAAATGACGTTCATTCGGTGAGAAACAATGATCTATCTTTAATTGAATGATAAACTTTTGTTGCTTAGTAATTCAAAGCAAAATATCCCACTTACATCCTTCCAGTCATGCTTTGCCTCAAGAATTCATCAGTCATGGGAGTCACATAACTACATTTCCTCATGCTATGTCAATAGGAACATTGTATACACTTGGATATGATCATCTGCAATAGGCTCACGGTAATGAATATGTGGTCGTATGAAGAATCATGGACTGTCAGAGGAAAGTCAGAGGAAAGTGCATGAAGCTATAGAAATCTTTATAAATACACAGGACACGATGCTAAAAATCCAAAGTGCCAAATATCAACTTACTCCCGATGGTGATGGGAGCCTTCTGCACTCACCTATGCTCATCCGATGTTGAGAAAGGCTAGGCAGACACGTCATTGCAAATCAGGATTTTTGGAGGACAAGATGAGGAAGGCTGCTAGTGGTAGGTGGAGAAATATTTGCACTTGCCCACCCCAGCTAGGTCTCCCGGTTGTTAACCATTTGAACTCCCCTGCCCATTCCCATACTAACCTTGCAGTCCTGGAACTTCTTTGGTGGCAGAGGGACTTTGGACTTTGTTATGTTTTGCACTATATTGCTTTTTTTCTTAATTTATGCTCAATCAAATTGAGGCATGGTGGCATAGCGGTAGAGTTGCTGCCTTACAGCGTCAGGGACCCGGGTTCGATCCTGACCGCAGGTGCTTGTCTGTCTGGAGTTTCTATGTTCTCTCCGTGACCTGTGTGGGTTTACTCCAGGATCTCTGGTATCCTCCCACACTCCAAAGACGTACAGGCTTGTAGGTTAATTGGCTTTGGTATAATTGTATATTGCCGCTAATGTGTGTAAGACAGTGTTAAAGTGCTTGGATCGCTGAACTCAATTGGCCAACGCGCCTTTTTCCACACTGTATCTCCTAACAAAACAAAACAAAACTATCAAGCTGTCCATAATGTACTGGTACGTGACAAAGGGAATAATATTTAGTGCAAGATAAAATACAGTAAAGTATGATTAAAGGTAGTCTGAGGGTCTCCAATGAGGTAGATGATAGGTCAGGACAGCTCTCTAGTTGGTGATAGGATGGTTCAGTTGCCTGATAACAGCTGGGAAGAAAATGTCAAAGGAAGGGAGTTTGGTTTGTGTGATGAACTGGGCTACGTCAACAATTCTCTGCACTTTCTTGCGGTCTTGGCTGATCCCAAGCCATGCTGTAATGCATCCTGATAAATTGCTTTCTACGGCGTATCTGTAGAAGTTGGTGAGAGTTGTTGGGGACACACCAAACTTCCTAAGCCTACTAAGGAAGTAGAGACGTTGGTGTGCTTTCAGAACAGGTGATAGCTTTGTTACACATCTTCTATTCATTTTGCATCATATTCTACACATCCATGGCTCACTACTGAATCCCTTTTTCCTATTCCCACTGGCCAAAGTTTATCCCTCTGTCCTTCCCACATTGTGTCTTTTTATACACTAGATTCTGGATGGAAATGGTCCACTTGTGCAATGGTGACTTCTATGGAACTTTGCCCAATGGTAGCCCTACCCTAGTATAATACCTTCTTCCATTACACTGATCAGTATTCTGTCTGCCTTTGCTGAAGTCATTAGCTGATCCAATTCCTTCTTCACTATGAATTATTTAAGCAACGATGAGGAACAGTTGTATTATCATGGATTTGAATCACTGCCATCTTTACAGGCAAGAGACAAAGAGATGTCAAACATATGCCCAATTATGGATTAATTGGAAAGATAATGACGTACCTGATTGGCATGATGCTTCTAATAAGCTGGAACATGGTCAAGAGTATTTGAGGCTTCAGGAAAAATAGCTCATCAAGAACTTCAGGAATTCCTATGCTGGTCGATTATTTCCATGTTGTTAACATTCATCACTAGAGCCAGGATGTTTAGGCACTGAAAAACTCCGAAATAGGCAGGCAAAAAGGCATAATAAAATTACAAAAAAGGCCTGATAAAGGCATTTATTGATTTAAAAGGCATAACATGGCAGGTAAAATGGCAAAATATGGTTAAAAATGATAATATAAATGTATACTACATTATATGACCAAAGTTGCCTAGTTGCACATAATTACCAGCATTTTTTTCAAATTATCTGGTGTTAAACTAAGCCGTCTGTCAGACAGATAGTCTGTATGTCTTTACCTACATCACCAGGAACTTTACGAATACCGTCAGTTACTTTTGTTGAAAACCTGCAAGTTATTCACTAATGTTTCGCCACGTTTTTCAAAGGATGTGGTAGCTTGTGGGAAGTTTGCAAATTTGGAAGCAATAAATAGATTTTGGAGACAACTGAACCAGCGGGCAGCGGCACGAATGAATGAACGACCGACGGTGGAGCCCCCCCGGTTTCGCCCAGGTGGTGGAAATGTTCTTGTAATTTATACTATGTTAACACATTAATAATAACATTAATAATAACGTGTTAACATAGAAAACATCATTGTAATCATGGTACAACTAAAGAAAATAGCATGACCTTTTAGCAAATGGCTTGTGGACGCATAGTTCACTCACTCACAGCTTCTGGACTCACAGTTCACTCACTCACAGCTTGTGGACTCACAATTCACTCACTCACGGCTTGTGGATTCACAGTTCACTCACTCACGGCTTGTGGATTCACAGTTCACTCACTCACGGCTTGTTAACTCACAGTTCACTCATTCACGGCTTGTGGACTCTCAGTTCACTCACTCACGGCTTGTGGACTCACAGTTCTGCACTCAACTCTCAGGGCTTCCGGGCTCCAGACTGACTGACTTACGCTGGACTTCTGGACTCATGCCCAGCCTCGGGGGCTTTATTCTCCTCGCCCTGGTGATTGACAGTGGGTGCCGGAAGGGGCATTACCTTCATGGTGACTGACAGGTGAGAAGACCAATCTGCTGATCTCACGATTTTTTAAACATTTATTAATTTTGTAATATTCCACCGATCGGAACAAAACTTGGTGCGCTTGGAACAGAGGAGAACGATGAGTAAGGTGGCGGGGAAATCCTAGCAATATAGGGTACCATATTTGAGCAAATTTAAAAACAATGCAAACCGGAAGAGGACAAGATGAGAGTTTTAGTAATAGTATAGATTTGGACTGTGGATTATACTTCCACATATGATTTATGGGTTTAGATTTTCGACTTTAGAGATACAACATTGAAACAGGCCCTTCGGCCCACCGTGTCTATGCCGACCAGCGATAACCCCGTACACTAGCACCATCCTACACACACTAGGGACAATTTACAATTTTACCAAAGCAACTTAACCAATAAACCCATACATCTTTGGAGCATGGGAGGAAACCAGAGCATCCGGAGAAAACCCATGCACTCATGGGGAGAACGTATAAACTCCGTACAGTCATCATCCATAGTCTGGATTGAACTGGGTCACTGACACTTTTGCTGCACCACTGTGTTGCCCCCCTGTCCTGAGTTGATAAAATGGGAAAGAGGTGCGGGTGAGTGTGTTGAGCATAAATTGCTGAAACTCAATGGGTCAGGCATCATCTCTGGAGGGAATGGATAGATGACGTTTTGAGTCAGGGTTCGTCCTCAGACTGGTTGTAGGGGGGGGGGGGAGAAAGCTGGTCAGGAGAGCTGGGGTGGCACAAAGCCTGACAGGTGAGGTAGGGGGGTTGAGGTGGATGATTGGCTGATGGGTGGAGTAAGTGATAAAGGCTAGAAATGAAATAGTGACAAAAAACAATGTCGGACACAGAGAGAAGAGGGAAATGTAAAGTCAGAAAGAGAAATAAGGGTGGAAGGGAAGAGAGCGGGAAAAGAGAGGGGATAAAAGGCAAATGGGAGACTCAGTGGTGCGAGATGAATGGAGGGAAAATGAGTGGGATGACAGCAGTCTGGCAGATGATGAGTGGAATGGGGTGGCATGTTAGTGCAGCAGTAGAAACATAGACACATAGAAATTAGGTGCAAGAGTAGGCTATTCGGCCCTTCGAGCCAGCAACACCATTCAATATGGTCATGACTGGTCATTCAGAATCAGTACCCCGTTCAACCTTTTTCCTCATAACCCTTGAGTCCGTTAGCCCTAAGAGCTATAACCAACTGAATTACATTTATACATTGATCCCAAGCCAATTAACCTACAAACCTGTACGTCCTTGTAATGTGGGAGGAAACCGAAGATCTCGGAGAAAACCCACTCACGTGGCGAACGTACAAACTCCGCACAGACAGCACCCATGGTCAGGATTGAACTCGGATCTCTGGCGTTAAGCAGCAACTCTACTGCTGCGCCACCGTGCTGCCCTTCGCGTTCCCTGTCACATTAGAACCAAGATCGGTGGCGTTGTTTTTACAGGAAGGATGTTGAGGAAAGGTCGGCCACAGGAGTTGCTGGGAAAGTGCAGCTCCACCGACTTTCAAGAAATGAAATGCCACGAAGGACTTGGCAACAGTAACTGGTTACTACCTGAATAACCATCCGAAACATGACTTCCATCCTCCACCAGTGCACAATGGCTGCTATGTGCCCAGACTACCAAACATAGAAAGAATGGTTTCTAATAAACCTTGTCTGACTACTCTGACAGCACCTCAAAAGATATATAACTCCACCGTAATGAAGAACAAGAGCAATGAGTGCATGAGAACACCATTGCCAACAGAATCCTCATGAAATCCATCATCATCCTGATCTCTAAATATCCAACTGGCCTTCATCAACACTGGGTCTAAATCCAATGACTCTCTATGCCATAGATGCATGCAACATGGAAACAGGCCCTTTGGCCCAACTCATTCATGTTTACCAAGATGCCCCTATTACCTAGTTTCATTTGACCGCACTTGGTCCACAAATAGAGCCATAAAGCCATCGGCACCAAAGATAGCCATAGTTATATCACCTTCTCAAGGTCAATAAAGAGTGGGCAATAAATAAATCCTTGCCTTGCCAAGAGGTTGTATAATGAATGAATAAATAACACATTTATTACATTCATTTCAGCATCTGATGTTTATGGTGCTTATTATTGTCTTTTCAGATGCTAATATAAAGCAGCTTCTTGCACAGCTGGTGACACAACTCCTGGTGCATTTAATTACATATCACATTATAATGCAGGAGGCACCGGATAATGTAGTTTTGTATAAGGTCCGGCCTGGAATGAGTGGGTTAACATATGAAGGGCGTTTGTCGGCACTGGGCCTGTACTCGCTGGAGTTTAGAAGAATGAGGGAGAAACCTCATTGGAACATACCGAATAGTGAAAGTCTTGGATAGAGTGGATGTGGAAAGGATGTTTCCACTATCGGGAGAGCCTAGAACTAGAGGTCGTAGCCTCAGAATTAAAGGACATTCCTTTAGGAAAGAGATGAGAGGGAATTTCTTTAGTCAGAGAGTGGTGAATGTGTGGAATTCTTTGCCACATAAGCTGTTGAGGCCAAGTCAGTGGATATTTTTAAGGCAGAGATAGATAGATTCTTGATTAGTACAGGTGCCACGGGTTATGGGGAGAAGGCAGAAGAATGGGGTTGAGAAAGAAAGATAGATCAGCCATAATTGAACGGTGAAGTAGGCTTGATGGGCTGAATGGCCTAATTCTGCTCATATCATTCATGACCTTACGATCATATGGCCTACCACTCCTTCAAGGTCGGCCACAGGAGGCACTCCCCAGTCAGAAAGGTGGCCAGGTGAGCAGAGGGTCGTCGATCCACTGGACACTCTCAATGTAGTCGATGGCTTGAGGTCCACAGCTGCCGGGGACAAGCCTGGAATAGGCACCGTTCCTGTAGACCTAGTGCGTGACTGGATTGGAGTTTGGAATGGTGCCAACACCTGGTGCCTCGTGCATATGGTCTCGGTGGACTATTTCTGTACACTTTGCTAATCGGGGATTGTGCTTTAGTGTGGCAACACTTTACAGAACTGAATGCAGAAAAATAAGAATTTCCCTATGCATCTGCACATGTGATAAAAAAGCACTTTTGACAATTGACCATAGACCATAGACCATGGTCCATTGACCATAGACAATGAACCATGGACATTGAATGCTAAATGCAGGCAGTCTGATCTGCTGATCTGATCTGATCAAGATGAACGGATGACAATTCCTTTACAGTCTTCGCGATAAAAACACGAAGATTGGTTTCACTTCTTCCGCTGAACCTCAAGCTGCAAACTCAAAGCCATAAATGCAAAGCTTTTGTGAATTTCCAGAATAAAAAATATAATCACACCAGACTCTCTCTACATTACACATCGTGCAACTAAAGTTCAACGGTCAATAAAATGCAACAATTTTTTTATTTGCAGCAATCATATAATTCCAGAGAAAGATATGCAAATATATTCTGTGTTCCATGTGGATGTGATATGCTGAATATAATATAATGGATCGGGAGAAAGTAATATTTACATGGAGTTTAGACAGAACCAATGGCTTGGAATTTAAGGATGAACATTGCTTTACCTGCTGCTGGAAATTCTAAAATGGTAACAGTTCAAATATATATAAAATTCACATCTGATCGGGACAACAAAAAGCTTGTGGCCTTCAGGCACGCATGGAACATGTAACTTTGTGTGAATTGAATATATTATTATCATAAATATATTACCAATTGATCTCTTTTTTACTGTAATGTTCCTATTTTTTATTAGTTCCTACAAGAATGAAATATACAGCATGGAACCAGGCCCTTCAGCACACCTAGTCCATGCCGAAAATCGATCACCCATTCACACTAGTTATATGTTATCCCAATTTCTCATTCGCTCCCAACTCACTAGGGGCAATTTACAGAGGACGGTTAATCTACAAACCTGCACGTCTTTGGGATGTGAAGTCCAAGTGGTTATGGGGAGAACATGCAAACTCCACACAGACAGCATTGAGGTCAGGATCAAACCTGGCTCTTAAGGGCCTGTCCCACTGAACGAGCTAATTCAAGAGTTCTCCCGAGTTTCCCCTGATTCGAACTCGGAGAATTACGGTAATAGCCGCTCATAGGTACTCGGGGCTCTCGTGGACATTTTTCAACATGTTGAAACATCTTCAGGAGTCTTCACGAGCTAACCGCGTTTCCTGAGTATCGGCCGTAAGCGTTATGAGCCGCTAAGAGATGTCCCGCGCTCCGACGTACCCACTACGTACATTCTACATGCTTACCACGAGTTTGATTTGGTTTTTAACTCAGGAGAGCTCTTGAATTACCTCATACAGTGGGACAGGCCCTTTAGGTGCTGTGAGGCAGGGGCTCAACCAGCTGTCCTGCCGAGGAGACAACAGGTGATAACTGTTATAATAACAGTTTTTACAATAAACGGAATATCAGAGGATTATGAAGACGTCTTTCCCAAGTTCCCTTTCAAAAGACTTACTCCTTATAAACCTTAGCCCAAGCAGAACCCTGTTTAATTATATTTGCAATTTCAATAACAATGCTTCCTTCATGGATATACACAAAATGCTGGAGTAACTCAACGGGACAGGCAACATCTCTGAGGAGAAGGAATGGGTGACGTTTTGGGTCGAGACCCTTCTTCAGACTGATTAGGGATAAAAGACATAAAAGACATAGACAATGATGTGGATGTGGAGAGATAAAGAACAATGAATGACAGATATGCAAAAAAGTAACGATGATGAAGGAAACAGGCCATTGTTAGCTGTTTGCTGGGTGAAAATGAGAAGCTGGTGCGACTTGGGTAGGGGAGGGATAGAGAGAGAGGGAATGCTGGGGTTACCTGAAGTTAGAGAAATCTACCTTCATGGATATCAGTCAATGCAGCAAAGGGTCCCAAGACATTTCATGATTCATAAAATAATTGAGGTGGGGCAACAAATGAGGAGGTACCAGGAACAGACAAAACGTGATTAGTGCATTGGGTTTCCAAATAAGCTTAAAGGAGGGGAGGGAGGTGGATAGGCAAAGAGTTTTATAATACTGATATGTTGCTAGCTGACGTTGACTGGTGAAGCGGAAAAATAAACATATAGAAAGCTATAAACTAAACTGAAAGTTTAAGAAGGTCTTTCATGCCAACGTTAGTTCTATCAATAGGAAAAAGCAAGGCCATAAAACATGGAAGTGAAATCTTAAATTGGATACATTAAATCTGAAGCCAGTTTAAGCCCGAGGGGACAGGGAGATGGATCTATGGGTGATTTGGGCAGTAAAGATGGTAGATATGCAGAAGGAGAAAGGTTTCCAAACTGAGAACAGTATGGTCAAGAGTGCATTTCATGAACTGAGGTGTGATGTAGGATGTAGGATCTGAACCTCATTTTTGGGATCAAATAGAATACCAAGTTGAAAATATTTATTGTTTATAGACTTATGGTTCATAGACTGTAAGTCATATAGTTCGTAGTTCTTTGCACCATTTTATACTTCTAGTTTTCCATTCCCCTTACTCTCAGTCTGAAGGGCAGTTTTGACCCGAAACGTCACCTATTCCTTTTCTCCAGAGATGCTGCTTGACCCACTGAGTTACTCCAGCATTTTATGTCGATCTTATTGTTCATTCAATACAGTTGTCAGTCTGGCAAAGCCAGAGACATTAAGATATTTAGTTTAGTTTCGTTTAGTGTAGTTTAGCGATACAGCGCGGAAACAGGCGCAATGGCCCACCGAGTACGCATCGACCAGTGATCCCCGCCAATTAACACTATCCTACACACACTCAGGATATTTTTACATTTCTACCAAGCCAGTTAACCTACAGACCTGTACGTCTTTGGAGTGTGGGTGGAAACTGAAAATCGCGGAGGGAACCCACACAGGTCATAGGGAGAACGTATAAACTCTGTACAGGCAGCACCCGTAGTCAGGGTTGTACCCAGGTCTCGGATGCTGTAAGGCAGTAGCTCTACCTCTACGCCACCATGGCGCCATGTGTGGCCAGCTGCAATGATGGATGGCGAACAAACCGAATATCAATGAATGATATTCATGAAGTGAAGGAAGGGGAGACCAAAGAAAATCAGGAGTTAATTGTGGTTGGAAGAGGCAATATTGCTGGGTAGGAATAGCACAGATGGACCAAAGAGTTCAGTTTTACATAATATAACTAGTTTTATTTTTATTTATTACATATTATTTATACATATGTATAGAGGTACAATACATTGATAAGCTTTTGTTATGTGCTAACCAGTCAGCGGAAAGACAATACATTATCACAATTGATCAATCCACCGTGTACAGATATATAGTCAATAGTCAATAGTCAGTTTTATTCATCACATACACATATATGTGCAGTGAAATGAATTTGCCAGCAGCGGCACAATTAAAAAAGAACACACAATACACAATAAGATTTAACACAAACATCCACCACAGCATTCTTCACTTTGGTGGAAGGCACAAAGTACAGTCAGTCCTCTTCCATTGTTAACCTGTGGTCAGGGCCATAAACCTCCGTAGTCGCCGGTACGGACAGCCCGATGTACAGGCTCTCTCATCGAGGTAATCCAAATTCCGACGTCGGGATGGCGGTATTCACTCCGCGCCTTGGAGTTCCCGAATCGGCGCTTTCTTACCGGAGACTGCAGCTTCAGGATGTTGTAGACCACAGGCCGGTGGTTGGAGCTCTTCTCTGGCTATCCCCGGTGAGGGATCCTGCTCCGATGGTAAGTCCACGTTGCGCCCGTGGCTAGAAGCTCCGCAGACCGCGGCTTCAGGATGTTATAGGCTGCAGGCCAGCAGTTGGAGCACTTCTCAGGGGATCTCCAACGAGGGATCCCAGGCTCCGGATGCCGCGCCTGTGGCTAGAAGCTCCGCAGATCATGGCTTCAGGATGTAACAGTCCAGCGATGGGAGCTCTCCCTTCTGGCGACCCCGGAAAGGGCTCGCCCGCTCCGTAATGAAAAGCCCACGCTGCTCCCGCTGCTGAAACTCCGGGCCCGACTACGGGAAAGGCCGCATTAATCCCTGGTGTTAGGCTGGAAAAAGTTGCCTCTCCGTGGAGGTGGCGGCCAAAAAACGTTCCCCCTTACCCCCCCCTCACCACCCCCCACACTATACACACCGAGAGACACTAAAACAAAATTTGGACACAATAAAAAAACAAATAATGAACATGCTGCTGGCAGGGCAGCCGTCTCCTAGCGCCCCCACCGACCGATACAGGGAATAACGTGAATAATTGATAAAGTCCAGTAAAGTCCGATCAAAGATAGTCTGTGGGTCTCCAATGAGATAGATAGTAGCTCTGGACTACTCTCCAGTTGTTGGTGGGATGGGTCAGTTGTCTGATAACAGCAGGGAAGAAACTGTCCCTGAATCTGGAGGTGTCCATTTACACACTTCTAAACCTCTTGCCTGATGGGAGAGGGGAGAAAACAGAGAGGCCAGGATGAGACTCATCCTTGATTATGCTGGTCTTGCCAAGGCAGGATTATGGGCCTGTCCCACTTAGGCGATTTTTCAGCGGATTGCCAGCGACTGTCAAGTTGCCGGCAGTCGCCTGAAAAACCGGGAAATGGAACGGCGACTGTCAGAGTGCAACACACACACACACCCACACACACACACACACACACACACACACACACACACACACACACACACACACACACACACACACACACACACACACACACACACACACACACACACACACACACACACACACACACACACACACACACATCGCAAAGGCGGGGGCCAGGGCAAGCGGGGGAGCGCTGTCTGAAATTCACATGGTACAAAGCCAAGGTGATTTGGACACACACAGGAAGGTTTAGACACACACCATGAACAGGAAGGTTGGTGCTGTAATTAAGAGGGTTAGCACAGTGTACAGTAAGTCCTTTAAAAGAGGGGGGAGAGGGGGCGAGAGGGTGCGAGAGGGGGGAGGGGGGAGATGGTGGGAGAGGGGGGGGGGGGGGAGAGAGGGGAGAAGTGGGGAGAAGGGGGTAGAAGGAGTGGAGACAACGTTTAAGAAGCCAGACAACTTTTAATAAGCCAGATACACATTGGTGAAGTTCGGCGGACATTTAGCATCACCGGTCGGTTATCCTTGGTTTTTCCCCCAATGAGCCAATGAAAATGACAGGTCAGCAAAGGTGATTAACTAAAACTATCTACGACTACCTCGACTACCCATAACTACATGGCGACCCCACTACAACTGCACCTACGACAACAGGATTATCGATTTTCTCCATGGCAACCAATTTTTGGTCACAGAACCGTTTTCAACATGTTGAAAAATTTGCGGCGACCATACTGAGGCCACGACTAGTTCCCAGAATGCAGGAACTCCTCATGACTATGAAGGAGACTCACCAGAGACCATCAGTGAACATGTGGCGACCATGTGGCGAGTGCAGTCTCCTACACTCACCTAAAAAGTCACTGTGGGACAGCCCCATTGTTGAAGTTAATGGAAGGGAAATTGGTTTTGTGTGCAACTCTGAGCAGTCTTAGAAAGTGCAGTGAATTGTTTAACTTCCTTTATTTTCAGTCTCATCTTGGAAACCAGAAATATCAGCTGTTGACAAATACCAAATTCAATGTAAAGGAATTAGTAAACATTTACTGTTCATGAGCAACATTTTGCAATGAGTGCTGAATTTGCACAACTGCTAAAAGCAGCAATCAGCACTAATTATAGCCATAGGAATTTCTAATGGGAAAAGAGTGCTGAAATTTGACAGCTGGCATTAGATTACATACAGTAGATAGGAAGTATAGCAAACTGTGTGGATAGAAATTGATCGTATTTGCAGGCAATGAGAGAAAGTAGAAGGGACCCCAGCAGCAGACTTTAGTATGCTTGAACATTGACTATGAACTTGGCACACACACACACACACGTGGTTGTATTTCTACGCCAAGATGCTTTATGAAGAGATGAGTTTGGCACACTGGCACAGCGGTAGAGTTGCTGCCTCACAGCGCCAAAGACCCGGGTCCGATCCTGACTACAGGTGCTCCCCTATGGAATTCGTACTTTCTCCCCATGACCTGTGTGGGTTTTCTCCGGGTGCTCCAGTTTCCACACACACTCCAAGGCGTACAGGTTTGTAGGTTGATGGGCTATGGTAAAATTGTAAAATATGGCCCTAGTGTGTAGGATAATGCTAATCTACGAGGGATTGCTGGTCACCGTGGACCTGGTGGGCCGAAGGGCCTGTTTCCACAGTGTATCTCTAAACTAAACTAAACAAAGAGAGTTTGATTTGATGTCAAGAGTGTTTAATTGTCATATGTACCGCCAACGGAACAATTAAATTTTTATTTGTCACAGAGTACCAGTCCCTGTATAAATATCACATATAATATAACAAAATTAAAATGTCATACATTAATAACCACAATACTAGTGCAAAAACCCCCCTCAAATTATTATGGGCCTGTCCCACATAGGTGACTCTTTAAGCGACTGCCAGGGACTAGTTTTAATGGAATTCACCAACGACACCTGGCGACAACCTACGACAGCAAAAATTGTCGCCACTGTCGCCGAAAAATTTTCAACATGTTGAAAATTTTGCGGCAGTCGCCCAAAAAATCTCCTAAGTGGGACAGGCCCATAAGTGTAACCAAAGAGTCTCGAAAAGTCTCATCTTCTACAAACAGGAAGATACTGGGGATGAAAACTTGAATTCACAAGTTGCGCAGTTATTAAAGAAAACCCATTATTTTGAAGCACCTGCCTAAAATATAGAAAATATAGAAAATATATTCCAAAACAAAACACAGTGTTTGTATTTGGTAAATGCCCTTGGTTATTTAAAAGTGTTAAATTATTACGACAATTGCCGCATTAACACCAGCTCAACATACAAAAACATACAATTGGAGCCTTATGTGTCATTTTAAAACACTTCACACTCTAATAGTAATAGCTTAAATGTTCTCAGTGCATACTCCTGACAACTGTGATAGCGTATTCATGTTTACCACATGATACTAAAACTATTAAAGCTTACTTAAGCAATATATTAAAGGCAAACATTGATTTGCAATATAATCAATTGTCCATAGTTGGGTTATTTTTGTAAACTAAAAGTCAGTAAAATCCAACTGCTGCCACAAAAATAATAGCAGATGAATATGTACATTTTTACTTGGGTATAAAATCACATGGTGATGTATGGTAAGGATGAAATAATCAATGAATTGCAAATCAAGACAGCCTAAAAATGATTTGCTCCTGTTTACAAGGCTAAGGGTGGCACAGTAGCGCAGTGGTCGAATTGCTGCCTTACGGGTCTGGGCTTATAGATCTGGGCTTGATCCTGAGTACAGGTGCTGTCTGTACAGAGTTTGTTTGTTCTCCCCGTGACCGCATGGGTTTTTTCTGAAAGCTCTGGTTTCCTCCCACATTCAAAAGGCTTGCAGGTTTGTAGGCTAATTGTCTTTGGTAAAGATTGTAAACTGTTCCGAGTATGTAGGTGTGATCGCTGGTGTATGGTGCGATCGCTGGTCAGCACAGACTCGGTGGGCCGAAGGGCCTGTTTCCACATTGAATCTCTAAACCAAACTAAACTAAAACAAATAGCATTTGCCCTGAATCTCACTGTGATGTTCATCCTCCATTTGTGCATCCATTATCCACCAAACTTTCTACATTAATTCCAAGTTCTCTTTCAATGACATGGTAATTATTAATTACTGTCACCTAACCCCTCTGTCACAAAATGAAAACAATTACAAGTATATCTTAATAGAGAACGTTGAAAACAATCATCAAATCAGACACATAGAACATAGGACAACACAGGAACAGGCCATACGGCCCACAATGTCTGTGCCAAAAATAATGCCAAGTTAAACTAATCCCCTCTGCCTACACATGATCCATATTCCTGTATTCCTATCCAAAAGCCTCTTAAATGCCACGACTGTATCTGCCTCCACCACCACCCCTGGCAGCACGTTCCAGGTCCCCACCACCCGCTGTGTAAAGAAACTCACCCCGCATTTCTCCTTTGATCTTTAATTCTCTCAGAGGCAGGGGTGGCATTGTTAATCAAGATACCACACCAATGCTGAGTCATGATCACAGAGGCCATGTATAGTGATGTGGAATCAACGTGGGTTGAAAAAATTGCATTGGAAGCGAGATGTGAAGTGGACTAAACTTGAGATCCACAAAATGCTGCCTCTAGTCTGCCAGAACATGAATAGGGAAATGTCAAGAGCATTTTTAAAGGGAATTCTAATTCCCATGGAAGATTTTAATATATGTATTGTTTGGACGAACCAAATTGGCAAGAGTCGTGTCGTAGAAGGATTTGTGGTGGAAGGAACTGCAGATGCTGGTTTACACTGAAGATAGACACAAAATGCTGGAGTAGCTAAGCGGGTCAGGCAGAATCTCTGGAGAAAAGGAATAGGTGACGTTTCAGGTCGAGACCCTTCTTCTGACTGAGAGTCGGGGGAGAGGGAAACTAATGAAATGTAAAGGTACATAGAACAAATGAATGAACGATACGCAAAAACAAATTAAAGCCAGCAACGATGATGAAGGAAAGGTAGAGCCCACAATGATCCATTGTTGGCTACGGGGAAGGTCGGAAGGGTGGATACAAACAGTGAAACTAAGCAGTGAAACTGGTAAGCTGACTGGGTGGTGGAGGGACGGAGAGAGAGGGAATGCAAGAATTACTTGAAGTTAGAGAAATCAATATTCTTACCACTCAGATGTAGCTGCCCAAGCAAAATATGATTTGTGGAATGGATCAGGGATTGCGTTGTGGGGCGGCACCTTGTGGAGGCTTCTTGGGAATGGGCTATTTTAGATTTTGTCTGATGCAATGTGGAAGGATTCACAGAAGATTGGAAACTTTCTTGGGGACAGTGACCAGAACATGATGGATACAATTTGAGTGTGAACATCATAGGTGCAAAACCAGTATCTTTGTTTTAATCAAAGGCAATTATAATGGTTTGAGAGAGGAGTTGTCCACCATAGAATGGGCAAATAAGCTAAGAGACAGATTAGTGGAAGAGACAGGGTGACACAGTGTGCAGCTTTAATTTAGACTTTAGAGGTACAGCTTGGATACAGGCTCTTCGGCCCATCGAATCCAGGCTGACCAACGATCATCCCGTACACTAACACCTACACACTAGGGACAATTTACAATTTTTTTTACCAAAGCCAATTAACCTACAAACCTGTACGTCTTTGGAGTGTGGGAGGAAATTGGAGCACCCGGAGAAAACCCGCACAGGTCACAGGGAGAAATTACAAATAGCACCCATAGTCAGGATCGAACCCACGTTTCACACGCTGTAAGGCAGCAACTTTGCCTCTAAGCCACGGTGCGGCCATTCTGGTAGACACCAGATGCAATATCAGTGACGTTCGTCTGAAGAAGGGTCTCGACCCGGAATGTCACCCATTCCTCTCCAGAGATGTTGCCTTTCCCGCTGAGTTAATCCAGCATTTTGTGTCTACCAGCATTTTGTTTCTATCTTTGGTTTAAACCAGCATCTGCAGTTCCTTCCTAGATATTAATCCATTGTCTATACCTCTCTATTTCACATTCTGCTGATCATGGTGAAGATTTCAGAGAGTCGATTCATTTTTATATGACTGGCACCTAGTGTAGTTTACATCAGGTAATGCATAAGGTAAGTGCAGAAACATCACACTACACCATTTAGTTCTTTGTTTTTGTTTGCCTCCATCTCTCTGGAAAGTTTTATTTAAAATATAATTTCTCCAATAAACGACCTTTTCTTTTTATCTGTTGGTCAACCCATTTCTGGAACATTAATGGTACTGGTATTGCCCATCTAAATGAATGAATGAATGAATGAATGAATGAATGAATGAATGAATGAATGAATACTTTATTGTCACAAGTGACAAGTCATAGTGAAATTCTTTGCTTGCGTACCCAAGGTATGCAAATAGTCACCACATAAAGGATGCTGATAAAGTTAGAAAGTATCCACGCCAGTCATCCTTTGTTCTCCCATCCCCTACTCCCTCACAGTGGTCCCTCCACGTCAGGTTCTCCTTTGTTCTCCCACCCCACTGCCTCAAGGGGTTTCACCATGGCAACTCCTCTTTTGTTCACCCACTCTGCTCCCTCATGGCAGTCCCCCATGCCGGGTCCTCCTTTGTCCCCAGCACTACGTCCTCCGGCTCCCACGTGAACCGTCCCTGACCGCCAGCCCCCTCATTGATCTCCGCACCACCGACCACGGGTTGACCAGTGAGGCTTCGCCTGGAAACAAGGTTATTTCTTCACCCTGTGTAGATCAGTGTCACTCATGTTATGAGTTATACTTTGTAGCTCCGCCCACTAGCTTAACAGTAAGCCTCCTTGTCTTGTTCCCACACTTTTAGAGAAACGTGCTAGTATGAAGTTACCGATGCTGTAACGTTAATAAAGTCTTTGGACCTTTATCACGGTGTAAGACTTCAGTTATTTAAACAGCAGAATCGCAACATGGTGTCAGAAGTGGGATTCAAACCCATGCCTCCAGTACTGGTGCTGGATCGCAAAAGGCTAATTAGCAAGTTGAATGGGTAGTAAAGAAGCCAAATGCAAAGTTATCATCCATTTCGAGAAGACTAGAATAAAAAACTGGGATGTATTGGTGATGTTTTATGGGGCACTAGTCAGATGGCATTTGGAGCAGTGTGAGCAGTTCTGGGCCCCATATCTGAGGAAGGATGTGCTGGCATTGAAGAGGGTAAAGAGGAGAAGTATGACAATGATTGGGTTAACATATGATGAGCGTTTGACCGCACTGGGCCTGTACTCACTAGAGTCGAGGTGAGGCGGTACCTCATTGAAACTCATTGAATAGTGAAAGGCCTAGATAGAATGGATGTGGAGAGGATGTTTCCACTAGTGGGAGAGTCAAGGACCAGAGGCCATAGCCTTAGAATAAAAGGGCGTTCCTTTAGGAAGGAGATGTGCAGAAATTAAATTTGTCAGAGGGTAGTGAATCTGTGGAATTCACTGCCAGGTCATTGGGTACCTTTAAGGTGGAGATTGATTAATTTGTGATTATTAAGGGTGTCAAAGGTTATGGGGAGAAGGTAGAAGAATGGGATTGAGAGGAAAAGATAGATCAGCCATCATTGAATGGTGGAGTAGACTCGATGGGCTGAATGGCCCAATACTTCTCCTGCGACTTATAAACTAACTTTGTTTATAGAGACTGCACGGAGTACATACCCTTTGGCCCACCGAATCCACACTGACCAGCGATCCCCATACACTAGCATTACCTACTGGTACTAGTACTAGTACTATGGACAATTTACAATTTTTACCAAAGCCAATTAATCTACAAACCTGTACATCTTTGGAGTGTGGGAGGAAACCAGAGCACTCGGAGAAAACCCACGCAGTCACGAGGAGAATGTAGAAACTCCGTACAGACAGCACCCGTAGCCAAGATCGAACCCGGGTCACCTGCACTGTAAGGCAGCAACTCTACCACTGCACCACCACCACCACCCTTAGATGGAATTGATACACAATCTATTGCACAAATCGGAGTTTGAATGCAATTTCACTGGCGTACCTGAGGAAATACTGTATACTGCAAGCTGTAGTTAAGGGTGATGACGGTATCCTTAAATAACCCAAAGGATTCCAATCCAGTACTCATTTGAAGTGGAACTAATCAATAGTGAAGGAATCAGCAGGCATTGTCAATGGACTGGCCAAATGCTGACAGAATGATGCTGGAACATGAATTGTTTTCTGTGATGTTTTATTCCCAGAGCTGATTAATCAGCTGCTGGAATCTGTTGTTCCTCAAATGTGAAAGAAAACATAAAAGCCAAGGAAAGAAATAGTTTTCCTACTATTTCCTCCCTGCGTTGGCCAACAGATTAGTTTCCCTGAGTTCTCCTGAGAATGTCAGCTGGACAGTTTAGAGTGCTGTGTAAGCTAACGGTATAATAGAATTCATCTCTGGTATTTTCAGAATGTAATTCCATTGACTGGCGAGTCAGCTTGAATGTGTTACCTGCACGGAATGTCGATTAGATTGTTACCTTGCTCAACATCAGCCCAGAGGTGGAATTGGTTAGCTTCTCTGCGAGGAGGAATCTTCACAAAGGATTTTCAGATTCCATGTGGGTAAACACCAATTGCTGGAGCAGAATGGTGGTGCAGCGGTAGAGTTGCTGCCTCACAGGGCCACAGACCCACGTTCGATCCTGACTTAGGGTGCTGTCTGTAGGGAGTTTTTACATTCTCTCTGTGACCTCATGGGTTTTCTCCAGGTGCTCCATTTTTCTCCCACACTCCAAGGACGTGCAGCTTTTTAGGTCAATTGGCTTTCGTTAAAAAAATTGTGAATTGTCCCTAGTGTGTAGGATAGTTCTGGTGTGCGGATGATGGCTGGTCAGTGCAGACTCGGTGGGACGAAGGGCCTTCTTCCACTCTGTATCTCTACAGTAGCAACAATGTATATTTACATACAGAGGGCATTTACCAGATTAAAAAATCCAAAGGCACTTCATAGGAGTGTTGACAAATACCAGGCTCCTGCGTAGGTTGTGGAACGTAGTCAAGGAGACAATACCGGGATAAACTTGAGTCCCAGTATAATCACTCAGACACATGTCACCAGTGGCAAGGCATGAGTACTATAACCTGCTGTAAAGCGGACAGGCAGCATCGCTGGTGATAGTGCCGCGCTCCCTGATGAACCAATTGCATTCAAAGTTCACTGAGCAGAAGGCCAACAGGGCAACGATACCCGTCTCATCAGACTCAAGTGTGCCTTTTGCCAGGGTCATTGTTGCAGACATTAGATTGGCCTTCCTGAGGGTGAACCCACGGAAAGCAAGTGGCCCGGAGAGAGTCCCTGGCCGTGTACTTAGGGACTGTACAGACCAACTAGCCGGAGCGTTCACGGACATCTTTAATCTCTCCCTACACCGGTCTGAGGTACCCACTTGCTTCAAGAGGACCACGATCATCCCCGTGCCAAAGAAAAGCAAGATCTCATGCCTTAATGACCGTCCAGTGGCCTTGACATGCACTTTCATGAAGTGCGTCGAGAGGCTGGTTATGAGACACATTAAATCCAGCCTAACAAACAACCTTGATCCACTGCAATTTGCCCAGTGATGCCATCTCCCTGTCCCTACACTCCTCCCTGGAGAGCTTTGATAATAAGGACACGTATGTTAGACTCCTTTTCATAGACTACATCTCTGCTTTCAATATTATTATCTCATCCAAGCTCATCCCCAAACTTGGGGAATTTGGAGTCAGCACTCTCCTCTGCAACTGGATTCTTGCCTCACTACCAACAGAACCCAATCAGTGAAGATAGGGGACAAATCATCATCTGTGATAATCCTCAAAACTAGTGCTCTGCAACGATGCACTCTCAGCCCCCTATCAAATTCCTTAAAGCCCTGTCCCACGGTACGAGTTCATTCCAAGAGCTCTCCTGAGTTAAAAAAAAATCAAACTCGCAGTAAGCACGGAGAATGAACGTAGCGGGTACGTCGGAGCTCGGGTTGTCTCTCAGCGGCTAGTAACGCTGACGGCAGGTACTCGGGAAGACTCGCTAATGGCAGGTAAGCACGGGAAGACTCGTGAAGATGTTTCAACATGTTGAAAAAATGTCCACGAGAGCCCCGAGTACCGACCTAAATTACTGTAAATCTCCGAGTTCGAATCAGGGCAAACGCGGGAGAGCTCTTGAAGCCAAATACCAATCCAACTCAATTTAAACGTTTGCCTACCATATTGGGCCGTACATCAAATAATGCCGAGATTGAGTTCAGGAAGGAGATTGAAAACCTCATAACCTGGTGCCAAGACAACAATTTCTCTCTCAATGTCAACAAGACAGTTAGATTGTAATTGACTTCAGGAAGCACAGTGGTACACATACCCTGGTACACATTGACCTTGCCAAAGTAGAGATGGTTGAAAGCTTCAGGTTTTTAGTAAATATCACCATCAACTTTCCCTGGACCTCCATCATCGAAGCAATTGGCAAGACATACAACTCTACTTCCTGAGAAGGCCTCGGAAGTTCGGCATGGCCCCTACAACTCTCACCAAATTCTGCAGATGTGCCGAAGAAAGAAGGTTACAACTCAACTATTATTTTTCCACTTTCTCCATTCATATTGGCACATTTTGGAAGAGTCAACAGGCAGCTTAATGGTGCAGCTTGTAGAGTTGCTACCTCTCAGTTCCAGCAACCCAGGTTTAATCCTGACCTCCACAGCTGCCTGTGAAGAGTTGGCATATTCGCTCTCTGAATGCATAGGTTTCCTCCATAGGTTCTAGTTTCTTACCACATCTCAAGGACTTGTGAATTGGTAGTTTAACTGGCCACAGTAAAATTTCCCCAAGCATATCACTGCGTGTATAACATGAAGTAGTTCAGTTTACAGATACAGCGTGGAAACAGGCCCTTCAGCCCACCAAGTGCATGCTGACCAATGATCACTGATACACTAGTCCTACCCTACACACAAGGGAGAATTTACAGGAGTCAATTAACTTACAAACCTGCACGTCTTTGGAATGTGGGGAGAAACCGGAGCATTCGAAGAAAACCTACGCGGTCACAGGGAGAACGTACAAAGTCCGTACCCGTAGATGGGATCGAACCCGTGAACGGGATCAAACCCAAGTCTATGGCGCTGTCAGGCAGCAGCTCTACCACTGCACCACTGTGTTGCCACATGGTTCATGGAAACATAAAGAGAAATAAAAAGATTTCTAAAAAAATTAGTGTTTCATGGGCAACACACGGTGGGCAAAAGGGCCAGTCTCCTTACTGTACAAACTCTATAGCATGGATCTCAACTAGTTAAGTAACCATTGGGACCAGACCCAAAACATTGCCTGTCCACCTCCTCTCCAGATGCTGCCTGACCCGCTGAGTTTAGTTTAGTTTAGTTTAGTTTAGAGATACAGCGTTGAAACAGTTCCTTTGGCTCACCAAGTCTGCACCGACCAGAGATTCCCGTACACTACCACTATCCCACACGCCAGGGACAGTTTACAATTTACAGAAACCACAGCACCCGGAGAAAACCTACATGGTCACGGGGAGAACGGACAAACTCCGTATAGACAGCACCCGTAGTCAGGATCGAACCCGGGTCTCTGGCGCCGTGAGGCAGCAGCTCCACCGCTGCACCACCGTGCCCCCAGTATTTTGTGTAACTCTCAGGTTTCTGGCACCTGCAGTCTCCCGTGTCTCTGCTCGTGCTTTAAGTTTGTTCTTTCACGATAATCCATAGCTCAAGCTCAAATACTGTCAGACACTCTTGTTAGCTGATTCATTTTGGTATCAAAAGTTTGGACATTGTGGGATTGGCTCCCGAGTGGCGGATATGTCCTGGCCCCTTTCTGCACAGATTCTCACGGCACACGGGGAAATGAGCAATTGTTGAAACACAAGGAAAGCAGATGGGATGTCGAGTGCTCCTTTCACACTGTCATCCTTAAGCCTGGCAATGACTAAAACTATTCATTTTCAACATGCAGCTAATTTATCATGGTATTGTTACCACTCCCATCTCATTCAGCAGGGTGAAACTACCTCCGGTGCTCTACCTACATACTCAGTCTTAGAGTAGCTACTTGCCAGAATTTAGTTTTACTTGTCTTACAAATAACCACACATTCCACTTGTGTTGTCAGCAGAAAATTTAAATTAATGCTGGACATTGTGGGCAGAAAAAGGGGCATGATTTTATTTCAGATTTTACCCTGAATGCACCAAGGTAGTTTTTTGATCTTGTAGGGAGTACACTGCCAATACTGCAGATAGATGTAATGCCCTGCCTTCTCCCTTGAATACTTATTGCATGTAAATCAAATCAAGGATTGATCACCTATATTGTTTCTGCTTAATATTACATTGAGTTTAGTTTGGTTCAGTGTGGAAACAGACCCTTCGGCCCACTGAGACCGCTCAGACCAATGATGACCCATACATTAGTTATATTCTACACATTAGCGAGAATTTACAGAAGCCAATTAACCTACAAACCTGCATGTCTTTGGAATGTGGGAGAAAACCAGAGCTCTAGGATAAAAACTACAGTACAAACTCCATAGTTAGGATTGAACCAAAGTCTCTAGTGCTATAAGGCAGCAACTCTACTGCTGTGCCACAGTGCCGCCTAATCCTGACATTATTTGGACTGATTTTGATTTTGTATTATCAAATTTGTTTTTTGAATAGCAAAACTGAATAGAGAAATTATATTCCCGGAAACAATGACCACAGAATGATCAACAAAGAGGCAAAAGACCTTACTTTTCAAAAGTGAGAGTTACAGCGATTAGAATGCTTTTGGCTTGGGAACTGAGATCATACTGAGATAGTGGATCAAATAACAGGTACAAATTTATCTTAATGGTCTGAAGAAGGGTCCCAACCCAAAATGTCACCTATCCATTTTCTCCAAAGATGCTGCCTGATCAGGTGAGTTACTACAGTATGTTGTGTCTAGATTAGTTTAGATTAGTTTAGAGATACTGGCTGGAAACAGGGTCCTGAGGCCGTACAGTCCCAATGATCACCCACATACTAGTTCTATCCTGCACACTCAGGACAATTTACAAAAGCCAATTAACCTACAAGCCTACATGGCTTTAGAATGGGGAAAGAAACCAGAGCACCTGGAGGTAATCCACGTGGTCACAGGGAGAACATACAAACTCCTTACAGGCAGCACCCGTAGTCAGGATAGAACCTGGGTCTCTGGTGTTGTAAGGCACAAACTCCACTGCTTCACCACCTTTTAGATGCTGACAATCTGAGATCAAAACAGAAAATGCTGAAAATATTCAGCAGATCAGGCAGTATTATGGAGAAGGAATCAGACTTCATAACTTAAGTCAATGACCATTCATCAGAACTCAAAAAAGTAGAAAAGAAGCAAGTTTTAAATTGCAGATTTAGAGATTGCAGATTGCAGAAAGGATGGAAAGATCCTACGGTTATTTAGTTTTTCAATCTCTCTGTTCTCATTCTTCTCTTTCTATTTCTATTTTCTCAGAGATGTCAGAGACTATGAACAAGCCTTTAGCATTCAATAGCACCTGATACCATTGTGTCTCCATCCTCCCACAGACTTGCTTGTGCCTCTATTTTTAGTTACTTTCGAGATACAGAGCGGAAACAGGCCATTTGGCCCACCAAGTCCGTGCCGGCCAGCGATCTCCCCATACTCTAACACTATCCTGCACACTAACGCCAATTTACATTTTCACCAAACCCAAGGAACCGACAAACCTTTATGCCTTTGGAGTGTGGGAGAAAACCAGAGCACCCGGAGAAAACCCACGCGGTGATGGGGAGAATGTACAAACTCCGTACAGACAGCACCCGCAGTCGGGATGGAACCCGTATCTCTGGCGCTGTGATGCAACAGGACTCGGTAATAATATGAATAATTAACTCTCTTTCTCTCTTCACGGTTGCTGCGTTTCTAGCATGTTTTATGTTTTCATATTTGTAAGATGAAGGCCTGAGAATTAGCATTCCCCAAAAAATTGAAATATTAGAGAAACAGTCCCTTCAGCCCAACGTGCCCATGTCAACAAAGTTGCCCAATCTACGCTAGTCCCGCCTGCCCACATTTGGCCCATGTCCTTGATTCCATGCGTGGTCTCTAAACTATTCTCTAAACTGCTCAGAGAATGTGAATGTGTGATCGATGGTCGGCGTGAACTCATTAACGGGATTATTTCATATAAGCAAATGCTGAATGTGATATTGTAGATAGCGGTTTGTTGGAAAGACTGAGCCTGACAGAATGAGGATGCAGAATTGATCATCAGAAGAAGAATGATCCTCGTGCTCCTGTTATGTTGCTGTTTGTGTATTCATCGGGTCTCCTCCTCTCATAGACAGCTGTAGCAATACTTCCCAGAGAGGTCATCATTACTGTCAACCTCTCCTGAAAGGAAAACTCATCATAAAATAGCACAAAAGAAAACTTAATGAGGATTATACTCAATTACCAGCAACTTTGTTCTCAGTTTTGTAAGAAGACATCAATCTCAATGGCATTAAAATTGGCTCTGCATGTGCATGTCTTTTTGTGTGTAGATCACACTAGAACCTGGCTTTATCCAAGCACAGAATTCAGAACTCACTTACGGCCACTTTCTCATGTTCATGCTTTCTCATATGTTATCATGGGCTGAGGCATTGAGTATAAGAGCCAGGAATCACATTGCAGCTCCACAAGACTTGATTAGGCTGCATTTGGAGTTTTGCATATAATTTAGTTTAGTTTAGTTTAGTTTAGTTTAGAGATACAGCGCGGAAACAGGCCCCTTGGTCCACTGAGTCCACACCGACCAGCGATCCCCGCACATTAGCACCATCCTATACACACTAGGGACTATTTACATTTATACCAAGCCAATTAACCTACAAACCTGTACATTATTGGAGTGTGGGAGGAAACCGAAGATCTCGGCGAAAACCCATGCAAGTCATGGGGAGAACGTAGAAACTCCAGACAGCACCCGTAGTCAGGAGTGAACCTGGGTCTCTGGTGCTGTAAGGCAGCAAATCTACCGTTGCACCACTGTGTCCCATTACAGGAAGGATGTGGAGACTTTGTTCAAATTTGTCCAACCTCTCCGTATCAAGAGACCTAAGTAGCAGCATTGCTTCAGCACAACCATAGAGGGTGAAACCCAATGTTTTGATAATAATCCAATCACAATATCTTTCTGAAATATTGAGCAATCAATATGAATGTGTCTATTGATGTCAGGTTACACTGAAGAAGGGTCCTAATCTTAAACGTCCCCTGTCTATTCCCTCCACAGATGCTGCCTGACACATTGAGTTAGTCCAGCACTTTGCCATAAGACTTCTCCATAAATCTTAATAAGCAGAAAAAGTTTAGTTCATTATCACACCCCAGATATATAAACATTTTCATTGGTCTGATGTCTTTCACAGCCACACAACATGCCAAAGTTCTGTACCACAAATGTGGATAACACGATATGTATTTACTGCTGATTCACTACTATAATGTAGAAAACACAGTGGGCAGTTTGAATATAGCAAGGTTCCAATGGCAGAATATAACAACAGTTCAGATTAACTAATTTTAGCAAAGATAGCCACAAAGTGCTGGAGCAACTCAGCGGGTCAGGCAGCATCTCTGGTGAGAGGAAACAGGTGGCGTTTCAAGTCAGGGCCCTTCTTCAGGCTTCTTCTAGCAGAGTTGGTAGAAGAATCAATATTGAGGCAGGATTTTCTCTTGTTAATGATGTGGATATTGATGATATTCTGCCTTTGGAATTCATCCATGTAGTGCAAAACTGTGTGGAACAGCCTAGCACAGCGGTGCAGCTGGTAAAGCTGCTGCCTCACAGCACCAATTTCCTGGCTTCCGTCTGTGTGGCGTTTGCATGTTCTTCCTGTGACCAAATGGATTTCCTTCAGGTGCTCTGGTTTCCTCCCACATCCCAAAGATGTGCGGTTTTGTAGGTTAATTAACCTCTTTAAATTGTCCCTCATGTTTGGGATTAGTTGAGAAAGTTGGGATAGCATTGAACTAGTGTGAATGGGTGATCGATGGTTGGTGTAGACGCGATTGGCCATGGGGCCAGTTTTCAGGCTGTGAACTAAACTGAAGGGGCAGCACGGTGGCAAGTGGTGTCATGGTGTCACAGCCATAGATTTGCAACCTTACAGCGCCAGACTCAGGTTCAATCCTGGCCGCGGGTGCTGTCTGTGTGTAGTTTGTACGTTCTCCCCGTGACCACGTGGGTCTTCTCTGAGTGCTCCGGTTTCCTCCCACACGTGAAAGACGTACAGGTTTGTAGGTTATTTGGCTTGTTATGAATTAAAATTGGCCCTAGTGTATAGGATAATGTTAATGAAAGAGGATCCCTGGTCGGCGGGGACTCGGTAGGCCGAAGAGCCTGTTTCCGTGCTGAATCTCGAAATTAAATGAAACAAAACAAAACTAAAGTGCCTGTGTTCATCCTCTTGAGGTTGGCCTTGATTTACTGCTCAAACCTCAAGCACACAGACAAACACAGACTGAAAACCACACCAGTACCATTGATTTGAAGCTAAATTGACTTCCCAATGGATGCTTTGCCTTTCTTTCCATGAGCACATTCATTGAAAGTTAAATCAGCCTACAGAAAATATTCATGAGAATAATCCATCAAAGTTTACTTTAATACTTTAAATAATGATAAAGATTTGATAACCTTTCTACCTCATGGGGTGATGAAGTATGTTCAAGTGCTTAAAAGCACATTTTATTCAATTTAGGAAAATTGTGATTTGCTAAATAGTTATTTAAATTATTCATGGGAAGAAGAGCACACTGATTGATTTAATATATGATAAAAATGATTAAAACATGCAGTAGTGTCGTTTATATCTCAGGAAACAATGCTGAATGAAGATTTAATTGCAGTAATAGCAGTTGCTTTCCTGCTTGCTTCTTTGAGTTGCTAATGCCTTTCATGATACTCCTGGCATCCAGCCCCAAATCTGATTATTAAATCTTCTCAAAAGAAAAATATTTCTGACTGCAAAATGCGGAACAATTCGCTCACAGAGTGATACAGTGTGGAAACAGATTCAGCCTAATTTGCCCACACTGGCCAACATGTTCCAGCTACACTAATCCCACACGCCCACGTTTGGTCTATTTCCTTCCAAACCTCTACTATCCATGTACCTGTCTAACTGTTTCTTAAATGTTGGGATAGTCCCTGCTTCAACTACCTCTTCTGGCCGATCGTTCCATACCCCCACCACCCTTAGTACCCCCCATCTCATTCACATGAGGATCTGAATACCTTCTAATGCTCTCTCTCTTGTATTTTTCTCATATGTTTTGAAAT
>NC_045982.1:31740775-31758880 GCF_010909765.2 Amblyraja radiata
CGAAGTCACGCTCAACTACGCATGCTTGATGAGATTACATGAATATGTACACACACCCACTATGACAAGATGCCTAATTTAAATGCACATCCGATGCATGAAAGGGGAGGTGTCTTTGACGTTGGGTGGGCGTTCCCAGATGTTCTCGTGGGATACAGGGCTTTTTGTAATGATTGGAAGAAGCTCAATAGGGAGGGATGAGAATGTGATAATAATGAAAAGAAATGTATAAAAATAGAAGACATCCCGATCCTCGGTGTGCCTCTAGGGGACATCAGAGGAGAGGCACCTATTCTGCAGAATATGAAATTAATAAAAACACTTATTTGTCTGAATTTGTCTCAAGAGCATTTGTGATTTTTGAATCTCACAACGGGGAGAACGTACAAGGTCCATACAGACAGCACCCGCAGTAAGGATCGAACCCGGGTCTCTGGCGCTGCAAGGCAGCAGCTCTACCGCTGCTACCAACAGCTACCAACAATTGACTGCAACAGCAGTGGTAGCAAGAACCATATTCAGCTGGGATGAGCAACCAACGACATGCAAGATTCCACCCAGAACAAATTGCATCAGCATTTAATGTATAGTTTAGTTTAGAGATATAGCATGGAAACAGGCCCTTCAGCAAACCAAGTCCATGCCAATCAGCGATCACCTCGTACACTAACACTACCCTACACACTAGGGACAATTTATAATATTTACCGAAGCCAATTAACTGACAAAACTATGTCTTTGGAGTGTGGGAGGAAACCGGAGCACCCGGAGAAAAGCCACGCAGTCACGGGGAGAACGTGCAAACTCCGTGCAGACAAACACCTGTGGTCAGGATCGAACCCAGGTCACTGGCGCTGTGAGGCAGCAACTCTACCGCTGCGTAACCGTGCCACCCCTAGATGTTCTTCTCGCTTTTCCTATCACACTCTCCTAAAGAACCACTCAAAGGCAGGAGTTCAAGACTAGCTCAGTGCTACATCACATTCAAATACAGTGTGGTGCAATTTGTGATATCTTATATTGTGAAGCTTCATTGGGCTTGACTCCTGTGAAAGCAGTTAATGCCAGTTTTTTACTCTGTTCTCAAACATATTCCAAATTGTACAAATGATGTACACCCACATTACATTCATATTACACAAGAAATAAAGAAGGACTCTGATTAATACTGGTTACTGTACTAATGATGCTGGGAACACAAATTCACGTTTGAGTATTATAGTTTGATCACTGTTTGTCCTTTGAAGTGAGATATTTTGCTCCCAATTTTTCGAGATAAAAACCCACCTCCAGTTTAAATTCCATTTGGAATATTTTGGTCGACCAACAAACCAAGAAACCACAAAGTGAAGGGATTCAGTGGGTTGGGCAACATCTGTAGAGGGGACGGGCAGTGCTTTGTGTCAGGGGCTTTCATCAGTAGGAAGAAAGGTCCGTACCCAAAATGTCACCTGTGCTTTGCCTCCATTGATGCTGCCTGACTTGGTGAGTTCCTCTAGCACTTTGTGTTTTACTCAAGATTCCAGTACCTGCAGTTCCAGGTCTCTCCATTTTCTCCGGATAACTGGGAAAAGGCAGCAAATGCCTTGAAAATACAAATCTCCTAGTAAAAATAAATCTAAATTTATTTTTAAATATTCTAAAAATAACTAATAGCTTAATTGTATAGCTTTATTAAGCACTGTTTGGGAAACATGAAACGTGAAACGTGAACCAAACTTCACCACATCAGCAGTCTTATCAATTCATGAAATAAGTTTACAATTACTGTGGAGAATTTATGTGCACCACATAAACGTATCACTGCAAATCCAGCCAGCATTTATCAAAGTTGTCAGTGAGGGGAGCGAATCCTTCTCTACTTGTTCCATGGTTCTTTGTTGTCAAGATGTATGCACTGCACAGAGAATTTCCTTTTGCATAGCTCACACATGCACGAGTCGCCAAAATGCCACTACTTCCTCAGAAGACGTAGGAGGTTCAGCATGTTCCTAACGACCCTCACCAACTTCTACAGATGCGCCACAGAAAGCATTTTATCAGGATGCATGACAGCTTGGATTGTGAACAGCTCCATCCTAGACGGGAAGCAATTGCAGCAAATTTGAACGCAGCCCAGATCATCACTTGAACCAACCACCTTACCATTAAGTCAATATTATACTTCACACCACCTGGGCAAGGCCAGCAGCATAATCAAGGACGAGTCGCATCCTCAACACTCCATCTTCTCCCCTCTCCCATCGGGTAAGTGGTACAGAAGTGTGAAAACACACACCTCCAGATTCAGGGACAGTTTCTTCCAAGCTGTTATCAGGCAACTGAACCATCCGATCGCAACCAGAGAGCAGTCCTGAACAACAATCTACCTCATCGGAGACCTTAGGACTCTCTTTGATTAGACTTTAATGGCTGCCTCATTGCACTAAACATTATTCCCTTATCCTGTATCTGTGCACTGTGAGTGGCTCGATCGTAATCATGTATTGTCTTTACGCTGGCTGGTTAGCACGCAACAAAAGCTTTTTACTGCATCTCGGCCTACACGTGATAATGAACTAAACTGATAATTTGGCAGCCATTTATAAAAAATTCAAAGTCCACATGCTGGATGTACTGGAGCGTCCCCGATCCAGGTAATGCCCAGATGAGCCCAGGTAAGTCCCAGGCTTCTGCAGGGCCTTTCTGTCGTTCACGACCGGCTTGACCTGCCAACCTATGTCCCTCTCCTTGCCCGACTGCCTTCTGCCTTCTGTCCACCTCAGAACCCACCGAATGGACCAGTCTGTGCAAATTATACCTGTTTTATCTTTGTTACAAGTGTCTTTTGCAACAGCCAGAGAGCAATCATTCCCCAATGAGAGGATGTTGTCCACATGGATTTTTGATAAACACGTGAATTTGCAGGGAATGGAGGTGTATGGATCATGTGTAGGCAGAGAGGATTAGTTGAACTTGGCATCATGTTTGGCATGGATATAGTACGTCGAAGGGTCTGTTCCTGCGCTGTATTATTCTATGTTCTATGTTCGATGCTCTGTGTTCTAGTTTAGTTTATTGTCACATGTACGGAGGTACAGTGAAAAGCCTTTGTTGCACGCTAGCCAGTCAGCGGAAAGACAATACATGATTACAATCGAGTCATCCATAGTAAACAGATAGATGATAACGGCAATAACATTTAGCACATTGATTGAGTCCAGTGAAGTCCGTGTAGAGATAGTCCGAGGGTCTCCCATCTCCCATGAGGTTGATAGACCCTCAGGAACAATCTCGATAGAATGGTTCAGTTGCCAGATAACAGCTGGGAAGAACCTGTCCCTGAATCTGGAGGTATGTGTTTCTCACTCCTGCATCTCCTGCCCAATGGTAGAAGGGAGAAGCAGGAGTGGCTGGGGCGCGACTCATCCTTGAATTATGCTGCTGGCCTGGCCAAGGCAGCGTGAAGTGTAGATGGAGTCAATGGAAGGGAGGTTGGTTTGTGTGAAGGTCTGGGCTGCGTCCACAACTCTCTGCTATTTCTTGTGGTCTGGGATGGAGCTGTTCCCAAACCATGCTGTCATGCACCCCGATAAAATGCTTTCCGCAGCGCATCCGTTCTACGTTCTAACGTGAAGTCTAGTTATTTGCCTCTTCACTGCTGGTCGACGGCTGCCAAT
Organism: Amblyraja radiata; assembly: GCF_010909765.2. Taxonomy (NCBI): domain Eukaryota; kingdom Metazoa; phylum Chordata; class Chondrichthyes; order Rajiformes; family Rajidae; genus Amblyraja; species Amblyraja radiata. The sequence continues at coordinate 31,744,435 of NC_045982.1, forward strand.
ATCCTTGCAACTGGACACAGGTGAGAACTCAAGAGATAAATGCTAGCTGGGACACTGAGGACCAATGGATAACATGGCACTAGATCAGCATGGCATGTTGGTTGAACGAGTGTTGCAAACAGGAGCAGACCCACATCACAGTTTTACACATGGACATTGAAATAATAAGCTGTAATTCTTCAGAACAAACTAACTTCCAAATAGTTAATTATAATACACATAGGTTGCAACATTACAGAAGGAATTACAAATTGTTTCTTTGGAGAGGGTGCAAAGAGGTTTACCTAAAATGCCGCCTGGATTATCGCAGGCCCCCCTCGGTCATGACTGACTATAGGTGATGCATCCTAGTCGTTGGCTGCTTGCTGCAAACCTCGGCTAGAGGAGTGTCGCCCGTGGCTGAAGAGACCAATGCGGGAGTGACAGTCTCTGTGGGAAAGGTCACATTTGCGTGGGGTCTCTGGTTTGTTGAAGGTGCCTGCGCTCATTTCTGACGTCCCCGCTTGTCTGCCTCTGCGTTCAACAGTTTCTCTTCCCCCGTTTTGAGATGTTGGTTCAGGGTACCTCTCCACCTCGTGCGGTCAGATGCAAGGCTCTCCCAGGACTCTACATCGATATCGAAGCGCCTTCATATCTCTCTTGCAGACATCCTTGTAACGTAGGTGGGGGTTGCCGATGGTTCTCCTCCCAGATGTCAGGTCTCCATAGAGGATGTTTTTTGGAATACGGCCATCCTCCATGCAGTGTACATGGCCCAGCCACCACAGTCTGTGCTGCATGAGTAGAGTGTACATACTGGGAAGGCCAGCACGAGACAGGATCTCGGCGTTGGACACGCTGTCTTGCCAGGATATGCTCAGGATATGGCGGATGCTTCTCAGGTGGAAGGTGTTGAGTCTTCTCTCCTGTCTGGCATATGTAGTCCATGTCTCACTGCCTGTACAGCAGCGTGCTGTAGACACAGGCATTGTAGACTGCTATCCTTGTCTTCACTGTCAGCTTTGGGTTGGTCCATACTCGAGTTGTGAGGCGAGCGAGAGTTGTAGCTGCCTTCTCGGTCCTCTTGTCAATCTCTGTGTTCAAGGAGAGGTTGTCGGTGATGGTGGAGCCGAGGTGCATGAACTGATGGACGGCATCAAGTTCGTAGTTGTCGATGATGATGACAGGCGGTGCCTCTGTATCCTGTCCCAGGATGTTCATCTTCTTCAGGCTGATGGTCAGCCCGAAGTCCTTGCAAGCCCGATAGAAGCGGTCCATCAGTGACTGTTTCCTACTGGGTGTGGGACACAACTGCGGCATCGTCGGCAAACAACATGTCTCTGATGAGAGCTTCACGTACTTTTGTCTTTGCTCTAAGGGTATTGGTTATAAGGAGGGGTCAGACAAACTTGGATTGTTTTCCCTGAAACTTCAGAAGTTGAGATATATATATAGTTAGGAGAAACATAGATTAAATAGACATTTTCCCCAGGGCAGAAATGTCAAAGACTACAGGGCAGAGCTTTAATGTGAGAGGCACATAGTTCAAAGGAACTGTGTGTGGCAGGTTTTTTACACAGAGAGTGGTGGGTGCCTGGAACACTGCCAGGGCTAGTGGTGGAGGAAGATACAACAGTGGCATTTAAGAAGCTTTTAGCAGGTAGCATGCAGGGAATATAGTGATATGGATTACATACCAGCAGAGGAGATTAGTTTAATTGGAAATTGTGGGTCGAAGGGCCTTTTCCTGCTTAACCTTTCAATGCAAGAGTATCAACCTGGGAGATGCGCAGAGCTTACATTTGTGCTACATTGGTACTAAAATGGGCGGCACAGTGGCACAGCGGTAGAGTTTGCTGCCTTACACGCTTACAGGACCGGACACCACGGTTCGATCCTGGCTACGGCCACTTGTCTGTACGGTGTTTGTACGTTCTCCCCATGACCTGCGTGAGCTTTCTCCGAGATCTTCGGTTTCCTCCCTATTATAAAAAATGTAAATCGGCGCGGACTTGGTGGGCCAAAGGGCCTGTTACTACGCTGTATCTCTAAACTAAACTAAAATAGGGCAAAACGGTCTGCTTGTCTCGAGTAATTTTTAATTTGTGTGAAATTAGCCAGAGGAAGTTATTTAAGAAGCTGACTGCCTCTCCAAAATATATAATAGAAATGCACTGGGAGAATTCAAGCAGCTGGCTAAAAACACTGCACGCATTGGAGGTACATCCACTTTATTTGAGTGAACAGTAAAACCGTACCATTCAGAAGCCAACCTGTCAGTCCCAGTGACATTTACCCGTGTCACATTGGCATAATTACTATGATGCTGTTATTAAATTGTAGAGTCAGCAGAAAGTGGAATAAGAACAGGGCTTTCTGATTAATTGCCAACAATTTTCAATTACAGGTCGGCTCTTTTTTTTTTTGCTTAACTGAACATTTTGTGTTTTATTTTAAATTCCTCCTGTGCAATTTAGCCTTTAGTTACACACTCCAGATCATAATGCATATGAGTAATGGCTTGTGGTATGTTTATAATATTCATTGATATTTTCTGGACTTTTATAAAACTTATCGAGTGTGAGGGCTGTTGACAAAGCCGACAATTATCTCACATCATCAACTGCCCTCGAAATGGTGGAGGTGAACTGTTAATCACACTCCGATTGTGTTATAGGGTAGACAGTTCTTGTACTTAGACCCAGCTTCGGTGAAGGAACATCATTGCTTGCATTTCTGGTCGTCCCATTACAGGAAGGATGTGAAGGCTTTGGAGAGAGTGTAGAAGAGGTTTACCAGATTGCACCTGGGTTACAGGGTATTAGCTCCAAGGAGAATAAACTTAAACTTTGATTGGTATCTCAGGAAAGTCTAAGGTTGAAGGGAGAATATAAAGTTGTGAGAAGCATAGTTGGGGTAGACAGGACCTTTTACCCAGGGTAGAAATGTCAAAGACCAGAGATCATTGCTTGGTGAGAGGGGCAACGTTTAAAGGGGATGTGTAGGCATGGATCACACTATCAGGGCTGGTAGTGGAGGCAGATACTAAATGGTATTTCATTTATATAGGCACACGAATATGCAGAGAATGGAGGGATATGGATCACGTGCAGGGAGGAAATAGGTTTAACCTGGCATCATGTTCGGCATGGACATTGTGATCAAAATATCTGTTTCTGTGTTGTCCTGCTCTATTTTCCAATGCATTTCCAAGTTAGGAGTTTTCCATTTACTTGCCATTGTCCTTGATGAAAGCGGTTGTGAGATTGGGAGGTGCTTTGGAAACAACAATGACTGTGGTGCGTTGTGTGTATAACGCACGCCAGGGCCACGGTGATGGAGGTGGCTATCATTCTCTGTAACTGATGTGGCATCCATCAAGTGACTTTTTCTACCCAGAATTGTGTTTAGTTTCGTTTAGTTTAGTTTAGAGATACAGCGTGGAAACAGGTCTCCTGCCCACCGAGTCCAAGCCAACCGTTGATCACCCATACACTAATTCTATCCTACACACTAGTTTCAATTTACAAAAGCTAATTAACCTACAAACCTGCATGTCTTTGGAATGTGGAAGTAAACCAGAGCACCCGTAGAAAACTCACGCAGTCACAGAGAGAGCGTACAAACTCCGCACAAGCAGCACACATAGTCAGGATTGAAGCTGGGTCTCTGGTGCTGTAATGCTGTGCTACCATGCCACTCCTGTGCTTTGTGAGTATTGTTGTTGTTTTAAGGTCAGGGCAAACCAGAAAGTGTTCAATCACAGTCCTGATTTGTGCATTGCAAGTGGAGCAGTGGACAGGTGCTATAGACCTACATGAGAAGGTAGACGCTCCTGCCCCCATGAGTCTCGGGCAGATGGGGCTCATCAGCCTGTGAAGGCAGTCCATCTAGGAGAGGGAAAACTCTGATTTAAAACCTCCACTGCCTTGTGGCCATATCCAATCATGGAAAAGGTTCCTGGAGTAAACCTCAAGAAAAGCCGGAGTCGGAGCCCCTAAGGCAGTTCGTCGTTGTCTACAACCTCACTCTGGCAGCTCCTGCGACGGCGCTGGTGCCAAACTGTAAGGCCCTGCTGTTCCTTTGGATCGATCAGCGATGTGGAGAGGGGGGACATGCTGCATGGGCAACAGCCTGTCCTCCATATGACATCGCCCAGGCTTGCATCCAACCACACATCACCTGCAAACTAGGATGCACCACCCATGGTCAGTCATGACCGAGGGGGGCCTACTAAGTGGAGCAAGATTGGTGGGCATTGACTGTTGAGTCTATTGTTATGAATATGCAACTCCTCACCTATACTTACTAACAAATCTATATGTAACTGCACCTACTGTGTTTTTTATTTGAGGTGACTTCTGGAGTGTTGATTACCTGTAACTCACCAATGAGTTACAGGTCACTGGGCAGCCATGGTGGCGCAGTGGTAGAGTTGTTGCCTAGGAGCGCTTGCAGCGCCGGAGACCCAGGTTCAATCCTGACTACGGATGCTGTCCGTACAGAGTTTGTAGGTTCTCCCCATGACCACGTAAGATGTGGCCTATCCCATTGAGTTCAACCAGCATTTTGTGTCTATCCCTGATGGTAAAGGCATCTTGAGCTAATCTGCGCATATGTGAGCAGCATTCTCCGAGTGTTTTCCCCGAGATCCACCAAAGACGTACAGGTCGTGGGTTAATTGGCTTGGTGTAAATGTAAATTGCCCCTGGTGTTTGTGTACGATAGTGTTAATGTGCGGGGATCACTGGTCGGCACGGACTCGGTGGGCCGAAGGGCCTGTTTCTACCCTGTATCTCTAAAACTTAACAACTAAAAGAACTGCTGATGTGGGGATCTGAAACGTTATTTATCATGGATTCAAGCATCACAACTCAGAATACCATCTAATGTTAGACTTTGGAAACAGAGAATATCTCTGAGAGCTTTGACACAACATTCACTAAAAGCTAGTGAATAGGTACAGACTGCAATTTCCATGTGCGAATGAAATGTTGGCCTTTGTCGGAGAAATTTAAAAAAGTAGGAAATAGCACTTCAGTTGATAACACCTTGGTCAGATGCAATCTGGCACATAATGTTCAGGCTGATGACCAAAGCACTGAAAGGATGTGTTGACCTTGGAGGGGATACAGGGCAGTAATATTAGAATATTAATTCTATTTAATGGCTTAAATTTGGATGTTAGCGTGCATTAACCTGGCTTGTTCTTGGGAGAGTTTAGAGGGTTCATCCAGTCAAGGTGTTTAAAAATAATAACTATAACATTAGTTTCAGTTTAGTTTATCAGTCTAGTTTATTGTCACGTTAAGGGAAAAGCTTTTGTTGTCTGCTATCCAGTCAGCAGAAAGACAATACATGATTACAATCGGAGATAGACTTAAAATGCAGGAATAACTCAGCGGGACAGGCAGCATCTCTGTCTGAGGAAAGTTCTCATCCCAAAATGTCACCCATTCATTCTCTCCAGAGATGCTGCCTGTCCCACTGAGTTACTCCAGCAATTTGTGTCTATTTTCGGTTTAAGCCAGCATCTGCAGTTCCTTCCTAGACATGATTACAATCGATCCATTTACAGTCATAAGGGAATAATATTTAGTGCAAGGTAAAGCCAGAAAGGTCCAATTAAGGATAGTCCGAGGGTCACCAAAGAAGTAGATATTAGTTCAACACTGCTCTCTGGTTGTGGTAGGATGATTCAGTTGCCTGATAACAGCTGGGAAGAAACTGTCCCCGAATCTGGAGGTGTGCGTTTTCACACTTCTGTACCTTTTGCCTGATGGGAGAGGAGGGACGAGGGAGTGGCCAGGGTGAGACTGGTCCTATTCAGAAAAATGGGGAATCCGGAACATTCGAGCCTGAATATAAAATGAGATAAGCAGGAAAGCTTGGATCTGGAAGTGGGGCAGTGAGGACATACTAACCTACTTGATGATAAACATGCATTATGCATTTATGCTTTAATATCAGTTAATTCCATGTTATTTTTAGTCACTTGGTATGTAAATGATTAACTAAGGTTATGTTCACAACCTACAATTAGAACATCTGTTTCTTCTCAGCGCTTGATTAATACAGTCTGGGAATTTATAAATTATCTTTGATCTTAGTAAATATTTATAGCAGTCACTAGTTATGTGAAGAATATGGAACAAATCTAATCACTTGGAGTTTAGTTGAGTTTAGTTTAGTTTAGTTTAGTTTGGAGATGCAGCGCATAAACAGGCCCATCGGCCCACCAAGTCTGCCCCGACCCATACATTAACACTATCCTACACACACTAGAGTCAATTTTACATTTATACCAAGCCAACAAACCTACAAACCTAAACGTGTTTGGAGTGTGGGGGAGGAAAGGGAAGATCTCGGAGAAAACCCACGCAGGTCAAGGGGAGAACACACAAACTACAGTGTGTATAGACAAGCACCCATGGTCAGGATCAAGCCCGGGTCTCTGATGCTGTAAAGCAGTAGCTCTACCGTTACACCACCATGCTGCACAATGTGTTCTAAAGTCATAGAAGCATACAGCATGGAAGCAGTCCCTTCATCCCAACTCATCCAAGTAGACCACAATGCCCCTTCTAAATTGGTCCCATTTGCCTGCATTTGCCCCATATCCCTATAACTGCTTCCCATCCATGTACCCGTCCGTGTTGTTTAAGCATTGTTATTATTCCTGCCTCTACTACCTCCTCTGGCAGCTCATTCCATATGCCCAATCATCCTCTGAGTGAAAATGTTGCTCCTCAATTTCCCCTCCCCACTCTCACCTTAAACCAATGTCCTCTGGTTCTTGATCCCTCTAGCCTGTGTATTCATGCTACCCTTCATGATTTTATACACCTCGATAACATAACCCCTCAGCCTCCTGCGGTCCAAGGAATAAATTCCTAGTTAGTTCCCAATGGACTTCATTGAGGTAGTGAGTAGTTTGGCCAAGAAACCAATGATACATACAGTCGCTTAGCGAATAATTGAAATCATTAGTCAATGTGAATATTTTGGGCAATGTGGTAAATATAGATGCATGTTGCCGCAGCTATGTGTACAGATAAATGATCTGATGCTCTAGTTTGTGTTGCTAGTAAAACGATTGGGCAGAAGCCATATAGTATTAGCTGTGTGACAAATTGTCAACAGTGCAGCAATGGACACTACATGTGTTTTCTTGCTGCAGAATATCCTAGATAAATGAAGTCACAAATCTCGCAGTCAAGCAAAGAGAATGGAAGAGATGACAAGACCAGGGCTGGAGGGAGGTGGGGGTAGGAGTTGAACAAATTGACCAGACGTTCGTGAAACATCATCTAATCATAAAATTTGGGGAAAAAGCCACTGACAGTTCTGTAGACAAGGTGTTTAGTTTAGTTTTAGTTTATTTTAGTTTAGTTTAGTTTAATTTAGTTTAGTAGAGAATAATATAGTTTAGTTTAGTTTAGTATTAGTTTAGTATAGAATTACAGCACACAAAATAGGCCCTTCGACCCACCGAGTCTGCACCAACCAGCGATCCCCATACGATAGCACTATCCTACACAGCAGGGACAATTTACAAGTTTTACAAAAGCCAATTAACCTACAAACCAGCACGTCTTTGGAATGTAGAGGCAAACCGGAGCACCCGGGTAAAGCCCACGCAGGTCACAGGGAGAATGTACAAACTCCATACAGACTGCTCCCGCAGTCGGGATCGAACCCAGGTCTCCGGTGCTGCAAGGCAGCAACTCTACCGCTGCACCACCGTGCCACCGGTAAAATGAAAGTCGTATTTTTCAATCTAAGCAAATCTGATCACAATGCAGCAGTTGTCGAGGGATCAGCCATGTTTACATCGGGGTTAGTCAGCGTGGTCCCATCCTCATGAGACAAGCATGGACTCCAGGGTAACACGCAGTATTGTGCTAAATGTGTGCTGCACTGCTGTCTTTTAAACAGCTATTAACATTCCATCTCGCCTCAGGCAGATTTCAAGGTACCATGGCATAATTCCAAAGAAAACAGGAGAGTTATTCCCTGGAGAATAATCATCCCTTAACCAGGAAAGATATTATCTTGTCAGTACAATTTATGGTGGTATTCAAAGCACAAATTGACTGCTGTATTTCTTACATATGGAACGTAAATCGTAGCACAGGTAAGGCCCTTTGGTCCACAATGCCTATGGATTACATAATGCCAAGGTTAACTAATTTAATCTGCCTAGGCATGATCCACATTGCTCCGTTCCTTGTCGTAACAGGGCGGCACAGTGATGCAGCGGTAGAGTTGCTGCTCTACAGCGCCAGCGACCCAAGTTCGATCCTGACTGCGGGTGCTGTCTGTACGAAGTTTGTATGACCTATGTCCTCCCCATGACCTGCGTGGATTTTCTCCGAGATCTTCGGTTTTCTCCCACACTCCAAGGACGTACAGCTTTGCAGGTTAATTGGCTTGGTATTAATGTAGATTGTCCCTAGATTGTCCCTAGTGTGTAGGTTAGAGTTAATGTGCGGGGATTGCTGCCTCCACCACCATCCCTGGAAGTTCGTTCCAGGCACCCACTAACACTATCTTCATCATGACTGCACTTTATAAGTGGTTCAGCACTTTAGGATATCGAGGTTGTCATATTAATCTTTTTTTTATGTTATCGGAACAGATTACGATATATATTTTACATTTCTGCCCAATAAGTCAAGAGCCATAGCAATTAGATTAAGGGTTGGGCAAGGCCGTCTGCCAGGTTTTGGGCTATAAAAATGTAAATTAAATTAAAATGCACTAACTTCTGTCAGATTCTCAATTTGGTTAACTGCTAGATTAATTATTGCTAAAACAGTTACTTCCATTTCACATTATGGCTAAACACATCCTCAAGTCCAAGTGTGTAGGAAGGAACGGCAGATGCTGGTCTAAACTGAAAGTAGACACAAAAAGCTGGAGTAACTCAGCGGGACAGGCAGCATCTCTGGAGAGAAGGAATGGGTGACATTTCAGATCGAGCCCTTTTTTCAGACTGAATGGGTGAAGTTTCGGGTCGAGACCCGCAAATTCACCCATTCCTTCTCTCCAGAGATGCTGCCTGTCCCCCTGAGTTACTCCAGCTTTCTGTGTCTGTCTCAAGCCCTAGTAGCTGGTACCATTAATTGATTCCTTGCACTTTCCACTACCAATCTTGCACAGCAGGTGAGGTTTCTCAGTGGTTTCTCAGTTTATGAGGAGTAACAAAAGAACTCAAACCTCTTTATAAAGAATAGGAATAAAGAATATCCACAGATAAAATGTACTTTGAAGAAGGCATGAAAATAAAAGTCATAACAAATTCATGAATTTCACTACAATATAGTACCAGTTGTACTCGTGAACTCTCATGCAACCATTCCTCATATCCCAGAGGTAGACACAATGAGCATACATTTTATTAAGGGGAAAAGAGGGGATCTGAGGAGAATCTTTTGTTCACCCATCTGAGTTGAAAGCATCAACGGGCACGGTGCCTTACAATGCTATGTACGACAGTGATCGCAACCTCTACTGAAGTGTGGACGGCCGTTGGCTCGCTTGAAGCTCATCCGCAATTTGACAGGTCGTGTTTTTGGTCCTGCTGGGGGTCCACAGCCCCCTCCTCACCTGGCAAACCAGGTGGGGGAGACGGTGGACTATCCGACCATGGAGCAGGTAGCATGGGATTACATGGTACCCGTCGCGTGGGGACCTCCCCCCCCCCCCCCCCCCGACCTGACCTGTCATTTACCTAGAGAGTGGCAAATACCTGGGAGACACTGCACACCAGCTATTCAGATGATAGCAAGATAGCTGCCAGCATTTAAGAAGTGTCCAGACAAGGACTTAAATCCCCAAGATAGAAGGCTGTAGGCTGGAAGATGGGGTCAATGCAGATGGGTGCACACAAGTCAGTTTGGATGAGGTGGATCAAATGACCTGTTCCTGTGCTGTATGACCATTGTAGGGGTATCTAAAACTAGAGAGCACAGGTTCATGGTGAGATGGAGGAGGCTTATAAAGATCTGAAGGGCACATTTTGCATCTCAAAGCTTCCAGAGGAATTAGTAGAGGCAAAGAAAGTAACATTATTTAAGAAGTACTTGATTAAACAAAGCACAGAAAAGTAAGAAATTACTCCAGGGAAGTGGGATTGGCAGAGATGGTCAGCATCGACACAGTAGGACGAAGGGCCTGTTGAACAACAATATAGCTTCATCTCATTGAAACACCAGGCTAAAGTTAATCCACACCACAGAGATGACCTGACGACATGAGGGATTAGTTCAAAGGCATGTAAGTGCAATTGTGGAACAAAATTAAGTGTCTGAATAACCCCCGAACAAACCTAAGTAATGAACAAGATATTTAAATGAGAAATCAAACATTAGCAATGGTTTTTGTTGAATTTGTAAAGAATCATAACTGAATGCCATTTTTTTCTCAGATATGGTTTTGGAATCATCTTTTTAGGTTATCTTTTTCACACCATTCTCCTTTTAAAACGGAGGAAATAATCATTGTTTAGGATTAATCACCATGCTGTTTCTTTCTTTCTTGCTGCCCAAGCATTTAATGCCTTGTGAATGCCTATGAAACAAAAGTAGTGAATAATATGTGATATTTATGTAATAATACAAAATAATTCAGTCATGCGCTGTGTATCATTGCTCCTCCAACCAAAGTATGGCGGACTCCTTGGTTAGTTGGAGCATCTTGCTCAAGTGAGGGTCTTGGTTACTGTTTCTAACCACACAAGAGAAAGTCCCGCTGCTGTCTTAATGTTTGCAATGGAGGAAGAACATTAATCTTGCTGCCAACGAAATAAACTTAGAAATGAATCACTTGTTTTTTTACATTGTTGAAGTGCGTGTAATGCACAGTCTTGTGTAGGAAGGAATGGCAGATGCTGGTTTACACCAAAGATAGACAACCAAAGGCTGGAGTAACTCAGCGGGTCAGGCAGCATCTATGGAGAAAAGGAGTAGGTGACATTTCAGGTCCAGACCGTTCTTCAGACTGAGTATCAGGAGGGAGGGAAACTAGAGATATGAAAATGCACAGAACAAATCAGATCCAGCATCGATGACCCAGGAATGGTGGAGCCCACAATGGTCTATTGTTGGCTGTGGAAGAGGTGATAACCAAGGGTTACGAACAGTGAAACTAGCAGGCCAACTAGGTTGGGGGAGGCACGAAGAGAAAGGCAATGCGAGGGTTAGTTGAAATTAGAAAAATCAATATTCATACCGTTGGGGTGTAAGCTGCCCAAGCAAAATATGAGGTGTTGTTCCTCCAATTTGCATGTGGCCGCACACTGGCAGTGGAGGACGCCCAGGACAGTGAGGTCAGTGTGGGAATGGGAGTTAAAATATTTGGCAACTGTCTTATTCCCAGGGAAGATGAGAGGGGAAAGATTTAACAGGAACTTGAGTGGCAACTTTTTAGTGCAAAAGGTTCTATGTATCTGGAACAAGTAGCCAGAGGAAGTGGGTGAGGCATGTACAGTAACAACATTTAAAGGACATTTGGTCAGGTACATGGATAAGAAATATTTAGAAGGATATAGGCTAAGTGGGACCTCTTGGTTCACATTCTCACATGGTCCCCCAACGCAATATTCCACCTCTCCACCATTTCCAAAATTCCACCACACATGCATAGCCCCCAACTGCGCAGGCACAGCTGACGGGTTCCCGTTGTGACGCCCCTGATCCCCCTCCTCCACTCACCCTCCCCCCCACTCTGCCCCTTGCCCCTTGCCCCCCCCACGCACTCACTCCATCCCCCCTTCAAACACCCCCCCCCCCCCCCATCCACTCGTAATGGCTCTCCGGCGGCGCAGCCATTCCCACCCTTTGGGTTCCCATTGTGACGTAGAACACGCAGGTATTACTGCGCAGGCACAGCTGACGGGCACGGCAAGTGGAAAAGGGATTTATTAAAGCTTAAAATGTGAATAATTCTAAAAATATAACAACAATTTAAACATTAAAGTGAAGATTTATTCAGTCCATTCTTTCTTGTTGCGTTCTGCAGCCAGGGGAGGGGGTCGGCTTCAGGCGGGGGCTGTCGGGGGTCGGAGGAGGATGGAGAGCATCCTGTAGCCGGCGGAAGGGGACGGTGGGGGGGGAGGGTTCTGAAGGGCTAGTATGGGTGATGAAGGCCGAAAGGACTGGTTTCCAGTGGGCTAGTATGGGCATTGTGGGCCTAATGGATTATTGGGATAGTACTGCAGCTGGGGATGGGGAGGCTTCAGGTGGGAGCCGGAGGGAACTTTCTGTAGCCGAGGGAGGGGGATGGCTTCAGGCAGGGGCCGGTGGGGAGGGGGGGAGCACTGCCGTGGCCTGCCGCTGGGCGGGGGGGTGGTGTGCGAGGGGAGGACGATGGGGTGTGTGGGCGGGGGTGGTGAGCCCCGCCAGCACCCTGCTCCCTCAATCCCCCCACTCTCACTCCTCACTTCCCCAGTATCTCGAGTTTGCAGCAATCAGGCAGGCTCTGCGCTCCGGGCCGCCTCCGCGCACCATGCAGCTTCAGGACACACAGTTCACTCACTCCCAGGTTCTGGACTGACTCTCACTCACGGCTTCCGGACTTCTGTGCTGACTGTCTCACGCCCGACTTCTGGACTCACGCCTGGCCTCCAGGGCTTTATTCTCCTCACCCCGATGATTGACAGCGGTGCCGGAAGTGGCGTTACCTTCATGGTGACTGACAGGGGAGAAGACCAATTTGCTGATCTCCCGATTTTTAAATCTTCATAACTTTTGTAATATTCCACCGATCGGAACAAAACTTGGTGCGCTTGGAGCAGAGGGGAACGGTGAGCAAGGTTGCAAAATAATCCTAGCGATGTATGGTACCGTTTTTGCGCAAATTTAAAAACAACGCAAACCAGAAGAGGACAAGATGAGAGTTTTAGTAATAGAATAGATAGATAGAAGATAGATAGAAGAAGACAGATAGACAGATAGACAGATAGACAGATAGACAGACAAACAGAGAGACAGTCAGACAGTCAGTCAGACAGATAGATAGACAGATAGACAGATAGATATGGTTCTTTGATGATGCTGGCAGCCTTTTTGAGGCAGCAGCTGCGATAGATCCCCTCGATGGTGGGGAGGTCAGAGCCGATGATGGACTGGGCAGTGTTTACAACTTTTTGCAGTCTTTTACGCTCCTGGGCGCTCAAGTTGCCGAACCAAGCCACGATGCAACCAGTCAGCATGCTTTCTACTGTGCACCTGTAGAAGTTCGAGAGAGTCCTCCTTGATATAGCTACTCTCCGTAATCTTCTCAGGAAGTAGAGGCGCTGATGTGCTTTCTTTATAATTGCACCTGTGTTCTTGGACCAGGAGAGATCTTCAGAGATATGCACACCCAAGAATTTGAAGCTCTTGACCCTCTCCACAATCGACCCGTTGATATAAACGGGTCATAGAGTGATACAGTGTGGAAACAGGCCCTTCAGCCCACACGTCCCACCTGCCTGCATTTGGCCCATTTTCCTCCAAACCTGCCCTATACATGTATCTGTCTAACTGCATCTTAAATGTTAGGATAGTCCCTGCCTCAACTACCTCCTCTGACAACTTGTTCCATACACCCACCACCATTTAGGTAATAAGGTAACCCCTCAGATTCCTATTAAATCTTTCCCCCCTCACCTTAAACCTATGTCCTCTGGTTCGTGAATCACCCACTCTGGGCAAGAGATTCTGTGCATCTACCCGATCTATTCCTCTCATGATGTTATACATCGCATGTCTGCATGAATGAGTTGGGCTGAAGGGCCTATTTTAAGTTGTGTGACTGTGACACTCTGTGACACTCTGTGAAGTCTTTATTACCATAATGCATGCAAGACTAAAAGGGGAAACGACCATTGCATGCTGTGTCACTGGAAGGTGTCCTACAAACAATTTAGTTCTAATTATATCTAACAGCTGGGAATAAACATGTTTTAGAAGGATTGGTCGATACTCTTCTCCGAGATAATAAATTTGACCTTGTGAGGATGAACAGAGTCCATCAAAGTGCTCACCTCATCAGAATAATCCTCTCCATTGACCAACATGAAATATTAATTAAGTTAAAGGCTACTTCTTAATTTTAAAAGGTGCATAGCAAATGCTATCAAGTTAATGTTTAACGCATCTTAATTCAAGCTGACATCTTTCACAATCCCTCTGGTGAGATGGGTCCATTTTATTTCTCCTGTGAAACAGGCCATTTCCAAGGTAATAGGTTTCAAGGGCGGCACAGTGGTGCAGCAGTGGTTGCTGCCATTCAGCGCTTGTGGCGCCCGAGGCTTGGGTTTGATCATGACTACGAGTGCTGTCTGTACGGAGTTTGTATGTTCTCCCTGTAACCACATGGGTTTTCTCCGAGAGCTTCGGTTTCCTCCCACACTCCAAAGACGTACAGGTTAGTAGGTAAATTTGGCTTGGTAAATGTAAAAAAACAATTGTCATTAGTG